>NW_027472177.1:0-27500 GCF_965638725.1 Aptenodytes patagonicus | reverse complement strand
GAAGGGAAGGGAAAGGAAGGTCAAGGAAGGGCAGTGACGGGAAGGTCTGGGAAGGTCGGGGAACGGAAGGGAAGGTTGGGGAAGGTCGGGAAAGGGAAGGGAAGGGAAGGGAAAGTCAGGGAAGGGAAGGTCAGGGAAGGTCAAGGAAGGTCAGGGAAGGTCAAGGAAGGCCAGGGAAGGTCAAGGAAGGTCAGTGACAGGAAGGTCAGGGAAGGTCGGGGAAGGTCAGGGAAGGCAAGATCAGGGAAGGGAAGGTCAGGGAAGGTCAAGGAATGTCAAGGAAGGTCAGGTAAGGTCAAGGAAGGTCAGGGAAGGTGAAGGAAGGTCAGTGACAGGAAGGTCGGGGAAGGTCGGGCAAGGGAAGGGAAGGTCGGCGAAGGTTAGGGAAGGTTAGGGAAGGGAAGGGAAGGGAAGGGAAGGGAAGGGAAGGGAAGGGAAGGGAAGGGAAGGGAAGGGAAGGGAAGGGAAGGGAAGGGAAGGGAAGGGAAGGGAAGGGAAGGGAAGGGAAGGGAAGGGAAATCAGGGAAGGTCAGGGAATGGAAGGTCAGGGAAGGCAAGGTCAGGGAAGGTCAAGGAAGGTCATGTAAGGTAAGGGCAAGGAAGGTCAGGTAAGGTCAAGGAAGGTCAGGTAAAGTCAAGGAAGGTCAGTGACGGGAAGGTCAGGGAAGGTCGGGGAAGGTCAGGGAAGGGAAGGGAAGGTCAGGGAAGGGAAGGGAAGGGAAGGGAAGGGAAGGGAAGGGAAGGGAAGGGAAGGGAAGGGAAGACCAAGGAAGGTCAGGGAAGGGAAGGGAATGGGATGTCGGGGAAATTCAGGGAAGGGAATGGAAGGTCAGGGAAGGTCAAGGAAGATCTGGTAAGGTCAAGGAAGGTCAGGTAAGCTCAAGGAAGGTCAGTGACGGGAAGGGAAGGGAAGGGAAGGGAAGGGAAGGGAAGGGAAGGGAAGGGAAGGGAAGGGAAGGGAAGGGAAGGGAAGGGAAGGGAAGGGAAGGGAAGGGAAGGGAAGGGAAGGGAAGGGAAGGGAAGGGAAGGGAAGGGAAGGGAAGGGAAGGGCAGTGACGGCAAGGTCTGGGAAGGTCAGGGAAGGTCGGGGAAGGTCGGGGAAGGTCGGGGAAGGGAAGGGAAGGGAAGGGAAGGGAAGGGAAGGGAAGGGAAGGGAAGGGAAGGGAAGGGAAGGGAAGGGAAGGGAAGGGAAGGGAAGGGAAGGGAAGGGAAGGGAAGGGAAGGTCAAGGAAGGGCAGTGACGGCAAGGTCTGGGAAGGTCGGGGAAGGGAAGGGAAGGTCGGGGAAGGTCGGGGAAGGTCGGGGAAGGGAAGGGAAGGGAAGGGAAGGGAAGGGAAGGGAAGGGAAGGGAAGGGAAGGGAAGGGAAGGGAAGGGAAGGGAAGGGAAGGGAAGGGAAGGGAAGGGAAGGGAAGGGAAGGGCAGTGACGGAAAGGTCTGGGAAGGTCGGGGAAGGGAAGGGAAGGGAAGGGAAGGGAAGGGAAGGGAAGGGAAGGGAAGGGAAGGGAAGGGAAGGGAAGGGAAGGGAAGGGAAGGGAAGGGAAGGGAAGGGAAGGTCAAGGAAGGGCAGTGACGGAAAGGTCTGGGAAGGTCGGGGAAGGGAAGGGAAGGTTGGGGAAGGGAAGGGAAGGGAAGGGAAGGGAAGGGAAGGGAAGGGAAGGGAAGGGAAGGGAAGGGAAGGGAAGGGAAGGGAAGGGAAGGGAAGGGAAGGGAAGGGAAGGGAAGGGAAGGGAAAGTCAGGGAAGGGAAGGGAAGGTCAGGGAAAGTCAAGGAAGGTCAGGTAAGGTTAAGGAAGGTCAAGCAAGGTCAGGTAAGGTCAAGGAAGGTCACTGACGGGTAGGTCAGGGAAGTTCGGGGAAGGTCGGGGAAGGGAAGGGAAGGGAAGGTCGGGGAAGGGAAGGTCGGGGAAGGGAAGGGAAGGGAAGGGAAGGGAAGGGAAGGGAAGGGAAGGGAAGGGAAGGGAAGGGAAGGGAAGGGAAGGGAAGGGAAGGGAAGGGAAGGGAAGGGAAGGGAAGGGAAGGGAAGGGAAGGGAAGGGAAGGGAAGGGAAGGGAAGGGAAGGGAAGGTCAAGGAAGGGCAGTGACGGGAAGGTCTGGGAAGGTCGGGGAACGGAAGGCAGGGTTGGGGAAGGTCGGGAAAGAGAAGGGAAGGGAAGGGAAAGTCAGGGAAGGGAAGGTCAGGGAAGGTCAAGGAAGGTCAGGGAAGGTCAAGGAAGGTCAGGGAAGGTCAAGGAAGGTCAGTGACAGGAAGGTCAGGGAAGGTCGGGGAAGGTCAGGGAAGGCAAGATCAGGGAAGGGAAGGTCAGGGAAGGTCAAGGAAGGTCAAGGAAGGTCAGGTAAGGTCAAGGAAGGTCAGGGAAGGTGAAGGAAGGTCAGTGACAGGAAGGTCGGGGAAGGTGGGGCAAGGGAAGGGAAGGTCGGCGAAGGTTAGGGAAGGTTAGGAAAGGTTAGGGAAGGGAAGGGAAGGGAAGGGAAGGGAAGGGAAGGGAAGGGAAGGGAACGGAAGGGAAGGGAAGGGAAGGGAAGGGAAGGGAAGGGAAGGGAAGGGAAGGGAAGGGAAGGGAAATCAGGGAAGGTCAGGGAATGGAAGGTCAGGGAAGGCAAGGTCAGGGAAGGTCAAGGAAGGTCATGTAAGGTAAGGGCAAGGAAGGTCAGGTAAGGTCAAGGAAGGTCAGGTAAAGTCAAGGAAGGTCAGTGACGGGAAGGTCAGGGAAGGTCGGGGAAGGTCAGGGAAGGGAAGGGAAGGTCAGGGAAGGGAAGGGAAGGGAAGGGAAGGGAAGGGAAGGGAAGGGAAGGGAAGGGAAGGGAAGGGAAGGGAAGGGAAGACCAAGGAAGGTCAGGGAAGGGAAGGGAATGGGATGTCGGGGAAATTCAGGGAAGGGAATGGAAGGTCAGGGAAGGTCAAGGAAGATCAGGTAAGGTCAAGGAAGGTCAGGTAAGCTCAAGGAAGGTCAGTGACGGGAAGGGAAGGGAAGGGAAGGGAAGGGAAGGGAAGGGAAGGGAAGGGAAGGGAAGGGAAGGGAAGGGAAGGGAAGGGAAGGGAAGGGAAGGGAAGGGAAGGGAAGGGAAGGGAAGGGAAGGGAAGGGAAGGGAAGGGAAGGGAAGGGCAGTGACGGCAAGGTCTGGGAAGGTCAGGGAAGGTCGGGGAAGGTCGGGGAAGGTCGGGGAAGGGAAGGGAAGGGAAGGGAAGGGAAGGGAAGGGAAGGGAAGGGAAGGGAAGGGAAGGGAAGGGAAGGGAAGGTCAAGGAAGGGCAGTGACGGCAAGGTCTGGGAAGGTCGGGGAAGGGAAGGGAAGGTCGGGGAAGGTCGGGGAAGGTCGGGGAAGGTCGGGGAAGGGAAGGGAAGGGAAGGGAAGGGAAGGGAAGGGAAGGGAAGGGCAGTGACGGAAAGGTCTGGGAAGGTCGGGGAAGGGAAGGGAAGGGAAGGGAAGGGAAGGGAAGGGAAGGGAAGGGAAGGGAAGGGAAGGGAAGGGAAGGGAAGGGAAGGGAAGGGAAGGGAAGGGAAGGGAAGGGAAGGGAAGGGAAGGGAAGGTCAAGGAAGGGCAGTGACGGAAAGGTCTGGGAAGGTCGGGGAAGGGAAGGGAAGGTTGGGGAAGGGAAGGGAAGGGAAGGGAAGGGAAGGGAAGGGAAGGGAAGGGAAGGGAAGGGAAGGGAAGGGAAGGGAAGGGAAGGGAAGGGAAGGGAAGGGAAGGGAAGGGAAGGGAAGGGAAGGGAAGGGAAGGGAAGGGAAGGGAAAGTCAGGGAAGGGAAGGGAAGGTCAGGGAAAGTCAAGGAAGGTCAAGCAAGGTCAGGTAAGGTCAAGGAAGGTCACTGACGGGTAGGTCAGGGAAGTTCGGGGAAGGTCAGGGAAGGCAAGGTCAGGGAAGGGAAGGGAAGGTTAGGGAAGGTCAAGGAAGGTGAAGGAAGGTCAGGTAAGGTCAAGGAAGGTCAGTGACGGGAAGGTCGGGGAAGGTCGGGGAAGGTCGGGGAAGGGAAGGAAGGGAAGGTCGGGGAAGGGAAGGTCGGGGAAGGGAAGGTAAGGGAAGCGAAGGGAAGGGAAGGGAAGGGAAGGGAAGGGAAGGGAAGGGAAGGGAAGGGAAGGGAAGGGAAGGGAAGGGAAGGGAAGGGAAGGGAAGGGAAGGGAAGGGAAGGGAAGGGAAGGGAAGGGAAGGGAAGGGAAGGGAAAGGAAGGTCAAGGAAGGGCAGTGACGGGAAGGTCTGGGAAGGTCGGGGAACGGAAGGGAAGGTTGGGGAAGGTCGGGAAAGGGAAGGGAAGGGAAGGGAAAGTCAGGGAAGGGAAGGTCAGGGAAGGTCAAGGAAGGTCAGGGAAGGTCAAGGAAGGTCAGGGAAGGTCAAGGAAGGTCAGTGACAGGAAGGTCAGGGAAGGTCGGGGAAGGTCAGGGAAGGCAAGATCAGGGAAGGGAAGGTCAGGGAAGGTCAAGGAAGGTCAAGGAAGGTCAGGTAAGGTCAAGGAAGGTCAGGGAAGGTGAAGGAAGGTCAGTGACAGGAAGGTCGGGGAAGGTGGGGCAAGGGAAGGGAAGGTCGGCGAAGGTTAGGGAAGGTTAGGAAAGGTTAGGGAAGGGAAGGGAAGGGAAGGGAAGGGAAGGGAAGGGAAGGGAAGGGAAGGGAAGGGAAGGGAAGGGAAGGGAAGGGAAGGGAAGGGAAGGGAAGGGAAGGGAAGGGAAATCAGGGAAGGTCAGGGAATGGAAGGTCAGGGAAGGCAAGGTCAGGGAAGGTCAAGGAAGGTCATGTAAGGTAAGGGCAAGGAAGGTCAGGTAAGGTCAAGGAAGGTCAGGTAAAGTCAAGGAAGGTCAGTGACGGGAAGGTCAGGGAAGGTCGGGGAAGGTCAGGGAAGGGAAGGGAAGGTCAGGGAAGGGAAGGGAAGGGAAGGGAAGGGAAGGGAAGGGAAGGGAAGGGAAGGGAAGGGAAGGGAAGGGAAGGGAAGACCAAGGAAGGTCAGGGAAGGGAAGGGAATGGGATGTCGGGGAAATTCAGGGAAGGGAATGGAAGGTCAGGGAAGGTCAAGGAAGATCAGGTAAGGTCAAGGAAGGTCAGGTAAGCTCAAGGAAGGTCAGTGACGGGAAGGGAAGGGAAGGGAAGGGAAGGGAAGGGAAGGGAAGGGAAGGGAAGGGAAGGGAAGGGAAGGGAAGGGAAGGGAAGGGAAGGGAAGGGAAGGGAAGGGAAGGGAAGGGAAGGGAAGGGAAGGGAAGGGCAGTGACGGCAAGGTCTGGGAAGGTCAGGGAAGGTCGGGGAAGGTCGGGGAAGGTCGGGGAAGGGAAGGGAAGGGAAGGGAAGGGAAGGGAAGGGAAGGGAAGGGAAGGGAAGGGAAGGGAAGGGAAGGTCAAGGAAGGGCAGTGACGGCAAGGTCTGGGAAGGTCGGGGAAGGGAAGGGAAGGTCGGGGAAGGTCGGGGAAGGTCGGGGAAGGTCGGGGAAGGGAAGGGAAGGGAAGGGAAGGGAAGGGAAGGGAAGGGAAGGGAAGGGAAGGGAAGGGAAGGGAAGGGAAGGGCAGTGACGGAAAGGTCTGGGAAGGTCGGGGAAGGGAAGGGAAGGGAAGGGAAGGGAAGGGAAGGGAAGGGAAGGGAAGGGAAGGGAAGGGAAGGGAAGGGAAGGGAAGGGAAGGGAAGGGAAGGGAAGGGAAGGGAAGGGAAGGGAAGGTCAAGGAAGGGCAGTGACGGAAAGGTCTGGGAAGGTCGGGGAAGGGAAGGGAAGGTTGGGGAAGGGAAGGGAAGGGAAGGGAAGGGAAGGGAAGGGAAGGGAAGGGAAGGGAAGGGAAGGGAAGGGAAGGGAAGGGAAGGGAAGGGAAGGGAAGGGAAGGGAAGGGAAGGGAAGGGAAGGGAAGGGAAGGGAAGGGAAGGGAAGGGAAGGGAAGGGAAGGGAAGGGAAGGGAAGGGAAGGGAAGGGAAGGGAAAGTCAGGGAAGGGAAGGGAAGGTCAGGGAAAGTCAAGGAAGGTCAAGCAAGGTCAGGTAAGGTCAAGGAAGGTCACTGACGGGTAGGTCAGGGAAGTTCGGGGAAGGTCAGGGAAGGCAAGGTCAGGGAAGGGAAGGGAAGGTTAGGGAAGGTCAAGGAAGGTGAAGGAAGGTCAGGTAAGGTCAAGGAAGGTCAGTGACGGGAAGGTCGGGGAAGGTCGGGGAAGGTCGGGGAAGGGAAGGAAGGGAAGGTCGGGGAAGGGAAGGTCGGGGAAGGGAAGGTAAGGGAAGCGAAGGGAAGGGAAGGGAAGGGAAGGGAAGGGAAGGGAAGGGAAGGGAAGGGAAGGGAAGGGAAGGGAAGGGAAGGGAAGGGAAGGGAAGGGAAGGGAAGGGAAGGGAAGGGAAGGGAAGGGAAGGGAAGGGAAGGGAAGGGAAGGGAAGGGAAGGGAAAGGAAGGTCAAGGAAGGGCAGTGACGGGAAGGTCTGGGAAGGTCGGGGAACGGAAGGGAAGGTTGGGGAAGGTCGGGAAAGGGAAGGGAAGGGAAGGGAAAGTCAGGGAAGGGAAGGTCAGGGAAGGTCAAGGAAGGTCAGGGAAGGTCAAGGAAGGTCAGGGAAGGTCAAGGAAGGTCAGTGACAGGAAGGTCAGGGAAGGTCGGGGAAGGTCAGGGAAGGCAAGATCAGGGAAGGGAAGGTCAGGGAAGGTCAAGGAAGGTCAAGGAAGGTCAGGTAAGGTCAAGGAAGGTCAGGGAAGGTGAAGGAATGTCAGTGACAGGAAGGTCGGGGAAGGTCGGGCAAGGGAAGGGAAGGTCGGCGAAGGTTAGGGAAGGGAAGGGAAGGGAAGGGAAGGGAAGGGAAGGGAAGGGAAGGGAAGGGAAGGGAAGACCAAGGAAGGTCAGGGAAGGGAAGGGAATGGGAAGTCGGGGAAATTCAGGGAAGGGAAGGGAAGGTCAGGGAAGGTCAAGGAAGGTCAGGTAAGGTCAAGGAAGGTCAGGTAAGCTCAAGGAAGGTCAGTGACGGGAAGGGAAGGGAAGGGAAGGGAAGGGAAGGGAAGGGAAGGGAAGGGAAGGGAAGGGAAGGGAAGGGAAGGGAAGGGAAGGGAAGGGAAGGGAAGGGAAGGGAAGGGAAGGGAAGGGAAGGGAAGGGCAGTGACGGCAAGGTCTGGGAAGGTCAGCGAAGGTCGGGGAAGGTCGGGGATGGTCGGGGAAGGGAAGGGAAGGGAAGGGAAGGGAAGGGAAGGGAAGGGAAGGGAAGGGAAGGGAAGGGAAGGGAAGGGAAGGGAAGGGAAGGGAAGGGAAGGGAAGGGAAGGGAAGGGAAGGGAAGGTCAAGGAAGGGCAGTGACGGAAAGGTCTGGGAAGGTCGGGGAAGGGAAGGGAAGGGAAGGGAAGGGAAGGGAAGGGAAGGGAAGGGAAGGGAAGGGAAGGGAAGGGAAGGGAAGGTCAGGGAAGGGAAGGGAAGGGAAGGGAAGGGAAGGGAAGGGAAGGGAAGGGAAGGGAAGGGGAGGGAAGGGAAGGGAAGGGAAGGTCAAGGAAGGGCAGTGACGGAAAGGTCTGGGAAGGTCGGGGAAGGGAAGGGAAGGTTGGGGAAGGGACGGGAAGGGAAGGGAAGGGAAGGGAAGGGAAGGGAAGGGAAGGGAAGGGAAGGGAGGGGAAGGGAAGGGAAGGGAAGGGAAGGGAAGGGAAGGGAAGGGAAGGGAAGGGAAGGGAAGGGAAGGGAAGGGAAGGGAAGGGAAATCAGGGAAGGTCAGGGAATGGAAGTTCAGGGAAGGCAAGGTCAGGGAAGGTCAAGGAAGGTCATGTACGGTAAGGTCAAGGAAGGTCAGGTAAGGTCAAGGAAGGTCAGTGACGGGAAGGTCAGGGAAGGTCGGGGAAGGTCAGGGAAGGGATGGGAAGGGAAGGGAAAGGAAGGGAAGGGAAGGGAAGGGAAGGGAAGGGAAGGGAAGGGAAGGGAAGGGAAGGGAAGGGAAGACCAAGGAAGGTCAGGGAAGGGAAGGGAATGGGAAGTCGGGGAAATTCAGGGAAGGTCAGGGAAGGTCAGGGAAGGTCAAGGAAGGTCAGTGATGGTCAAGGAAGGTCAGTGACGGGAAGGGAAGGGAAGGGAAGGGAAGGGAAGGGAAGGGAAGGGAAGGGAAGGGAAGGGAAGGGAAGGAAAGGGAAGGGAAGGGAAGGGAAGGGAAGGGAAGGGAAGGGAAGGGAAGGGAAGGGAAGGGAAGGGAAGGGAAGGGAAGGGAAGGGAAGGGAAGGGAAGGGAAGGGAAGGGAAGGGAAGGGAAGGGAAGGGAAGGGAAGGGAAGGGAAGGGAAGGGAAGGGAAGGGAAGGGAAGGGAAGGTCGGGGAAGGGAAGGGAAGGGAAGGGAAGGGAAGGGAAGGGAAGGGAAGGGAAGGGAAGGGAAGGGAAGGGAAGGGAAGGGAAGGGAAGGGAAGGGAAGGGAAGGGAAGGGAAGGGAAGGGAAGGGAAGGTCAAGGAATGGCAGTGACGGAAAGGTCTGGGAAGGTCGGGGAAGGGAAGGGAAGGTCGGGGAAGGTCAGGGAAGGCAAGGTCAGGGAAGGTCAAGGAAGGTCATGTAAGGCAAGGTCAAGGAAGGTCAGGTAATGTCAAGGAAGGTCAGGTAAGGTCAAGGAAGGTCAGTGGCGGGAAGGTCGGGGAAGTTCGGAAAAGGTCGGGGAAGGTCAGGGAAGGTCAAGGAACGTCAAGGAAGGTCAGGTAAGGTTAAGGAAGGTCAGTGACGGGAAGCTCAGGGAAGGTCGGGGAAGTTCGGAAAACGTCGGGGAAGGTCAGGGAAGGGAAGGGAAGGGAAGGGAAATCAGGGAAGTTAAGGGAATGGAAGGTCGGGGAAGGTCAGGGAAGGCAAGGTCAGGGAAGGTCAAGGAAGGTCATGTAAGGTAAGGTCAAGGAAGGTCAGGTAAGGTCAAGGAAGGTCAGTGACGGGAAGGTCAGGGAGGTCGGGGAAGTTCGGAAAAGGTCGGGGAAGGTCAGGGAAGGGAAGGGAAATCAGGGAAGGTCGGGGATGGTCAGGGAAGGCAAGGTCAGGGAAGGTCAGGAAAGGTCAAGGAAGGTCAAGGAAGGTCAGGTAAGGTCAAGGAAGGTCAGGTAAGGTCAAGGAAGGTCAGTGACGGGAAGGTCAGGGAAGGTCGGGGAAGGTCAGGGACGGGAAGGGAAGGGAAGGGAAGGGAAGGGAAGGGAAGGGAAGGGAAGGGAAGGGAAGGGAAGGGAAGGGAAGGGAAGGGAAGGGAAGGGAAGGGAAGGGAAGGGAAGGGAAGGGAAGGGAAGGGAAGGGAAGGGAAGGGAAGGGAAGGGAAGGGAAGGGAAGGGAAGGGAAGGGAAGGGAAGGGAAGGGAAAGTCAGGGAAGGGAAGGGAAGGTCAGGGAAAGTCAAGTAAGGTCAGGTAAGGTTAAGGAAGGTCAAGCAAGGTCAGGTAAGGTCAAGGAAGGTCACTGACGGGTAGGTCAGGGAAGTTCGGGGAAGGTCAGGGAAGGCAAGGTCAGGGAAGGGAAGGGAAGGTTAGGGAAGGTCAAGGAAGATGAAGGAAGGTCAGGTAAGGTCAAGGAAGGTCAGTGACGGGAAGGTCGGGGAAGGTCGGGGAAGGTCGGGGAAGGGAACGGAAGGGAAGGTCGGGGAAGGGAAGGTCGGGGAAGGGAAGGTCAGGGAAGGGAAGGGAAGGGAAGGGAAGGGAAGGGAAGGGAAGGGAAGGGAAGGGAAGGGAAGGGAAGGGAAGGGAAGGGAAGGGAAGGGAAGGGAAGGGAAGGGAAGGGAAGGGAAGGGAAGGGAAGGGAAGGGAAGGGAAGGGAAGGGAAGGGAAGGGAAGGGAAGGGAAAGGAAGGTCAAGGAAGGGCAGTGACGGGAAGGTCTGGGAAGGTCGGGGAACGGAAGGGAAGGTTGGGGAAGGTCGGGAAAGGGAAGGGAAGGGAAGGGAAATTCAGGGAAGGGAAGGTCAGGGAAGGTCAAGGAAGGTCAGGGAAGGTCAAGGAAGGTCAGGGAAGGTCAAGGAAGGTCAGTGACAGGAAGGTCAGGGAAGGTCGGGGAAGGTCAGGGAAGGCAAGATCTGGGAAGGGAAGGTCAGGGAAGGTCAAGGAAGGTGAAGGAAGGTCAGGTAAGGTCAAGGAAGGTCAGGGAAGGTGAAGGAAGGTCAGTGACAGGAAGGTCGGGGAAGGTCGGGCAAGGGAAGGGAAGGTCGGCGAAGGTTAGGGAAGGGAAGGGAAGGGAAGGGAAGGGAAGGGAAGGGAAGGGAAGGGAAGGGAAGGGAAGGGAAGGGAAGGGAAGGGAAGGGAAGGGAAGGGAAGGGAAGGGAAGGGAAATCAGGGAAGGTCAGGGAATGGAAGGTCAGGGAAGGCAAGGTCAGGGAAGTTCAAGGAAGGTCATGTAAGGTACGGTCAAGGAAGGTCAGGTAAGGTCAAGGAAGGTCAGGTAAAGTCAAGGAAGGTCAGTGACGGGAAGGTCAGGGAAGGTCGGGGAAGGTCAGGGAAGGGAAGGGAAGGTCAGGGAAGGGAAGGGAAGGGAAGGGAAGGGAATGGAAGGGAAGGGAAGGGAAGGGAAGGGAAGGAAGGGAAGGGAAGGGAAGGGAAGGGAAGGGAAGGGAAGACCAAGGAAGGTCAGGGAAGGGAAGGGAATGGGAAGTCGGGGAAATTCAGGGAAGGGAAGGGAAGGTCAGGGAAGGTCAAGGAAGGTCAGGTAAGGTCAAGGAAGGTCAGGTAAGCTCAAGGAAGGTCAGTGACGGGAAGGGAAGGGAAGGGAAGGGAAGGGAAGGGAAGGGAAGGGAAGGGAAGGGAAGGGAAGGGAAGGGAAGGGAAGGGAAGGGAAGGGAAGGGAAGGGAAGGGAAGGGAAGGGAAGGGAAGGGAAGGGCAGTGACGGCAAGGTCTGGGAAGGTCAGGGAAGGTCGGGGAAGGTCGGGGATGGTTGGGGAAGGGAAGGGAAGGGAAGGGAAGGGAAGGGAAGGGAAGGGAAGGGAAGGGAAGGGAAGGGAAGGGAAGGGAAGGGAAGGGAAGGGAAGGGAAGGGAAGGGAAGGGAAGGGAAGGGAAGGGAAGGGAAGGGAAGGGAAGGGAAGGTCAAGGAAGGGCAGTGACGGAAAGGTCTGGGAAGGTCGGGGAAGGGAAGGTAAGGTCAGGGAAGGTCAGGGAAGGTCAGGGAAGGGAAGGGAAGGGAAGGGAAGGGAAGGGAAGGGAAGGGAAGGGAAGGGAAGGGAAGGGAAGGGAAGGGAAGGGAAGGGAAGGGAAGGGAAGGGAAGGGAAGGGAAGGGAAGGGAAGGTCAAGGAAGGGCAGTGACGGAAAGGTCTGGGAAGGTCGGGGAAGGGAAGGGAAGGTTGGGGAAGGGAAGGGAAGGGAAGGGAAGGGAAGGGAAGGGAAGGGAAGGGAAGGGAAGGGAAGGGAAGGGAAGGGAAGGGAAGGGAAGGGAAGGGAAGGGAAGGGAAGGGAAGGGAAGGGAAGGGAAGGGAAGGGAAGGGAAGGGAAGGGAAGGGAAGGGAAGGGAAGGGAAGGGAAGGGAAGGGAAAGTCAGGGAAGGGAAGGGAAGGTCAGGGAAAGTCA
Organism: Aptenodytes patagonicus; assembly: GCF_965638725.1. Lineage (NCBI taxonomy): Eukaryota > Metazoa > Chordata > Aves > Sphenisciformes > Spheniscidae > Aptenodytes > Aptenodytes patagonicus. Next base: position 16,098 of record NW_027472177.1, on the reverse strand, counting down.
AGGAAGGTCAGGTAAGGTTAAGGAAGGTCAAGCAAGGTCAGGTAAGGTCAAGGAAGGTCACTGACGGGTAGCTCAGGGAAGTTCGGGGAAGGTCAGGGAAGGCAAGGTCAGGGAAGGGAAGGGAAGGTTAGGGAAGGTCAAGGAAGGTGAAGGAAGGTCAGGTAAGGTCAAGGAAGGTCAGTGACGGGAAGGTCGGGGAAGGTCGGGGAAGGTCGGGGAAGGGAAGGAAGGGAAGGTCGGGGAAGGGAAGGTCGGGGAAGGGAAGGGAAGGGAAGGGAAGGGAAGGGAAGGGAAGGGAAGGGAAGGGAAGGGAAGGGAAGGGAAGGGAAGGGAAGGGAAGGGAAGGGAAGGGAAGGGAAGGGAAGGGAAGGGAAGGGAAGGGAAGGGAAGGGAAGGGAAGGGAAGGGAAGGTCAAGGAAGGGCAGTGACTCGAAGGTCTGGGAAGGTCGGGGAACGGAAGGGAAGGTTGGGGAAGGTCGGGAAAGGGAAGGGAAGGGAAGGGAAAGTCAGGGAAGGGAAGGTCAGGGAAGGTCAAGGAAGGTCAGGGAAGGTCAAGGAAGGTCAGTGACAGGAAGGTCAGGGAAGGTCGGGGAAGGTCAGGGAAGGCAAGATCAGGGAAGGGAATGTAAGGTTAGGGAAGGTCAAGGAAGGTGAAGGAAGGTCAGGTAAGGTCAAGGAAGGTCAGTGACGGGAAGGTCGGGGAAGGTCGGGGAAGGTCGGGGAAGGGAAGGAAGGGAAGGTCGGGGAAGGGAAGGTCGGGGAAGGGAAGGGAAGGGAAGGTCGGGGAAGGTCGGGGAAGGGAAGGGAAGGGAAGGGAAGGGAAGGGAAGGGAAGGGAAGGGAAGGGAAGGGAAGGGAAGGGAAGGGAAGGGAAGGGAAGGGAAGGGAAGGGAAGGGAAGGGAAGGGCAGTGACGGGAAGGTCTGGGAAGGTCGGGGAACGGAAGGGAAGGTTGGGGAAGGTCGGGAAAGGGAAGGGAAGGGAAGGGAAAGTCAGGGAAGGGAAGGTCAGGGAAGGTCAAGGAAGGTCAGGGAAGGTCAAGGAAGGTCAGGGAAGGTCAAGGAAGGTCAGGGACAGGAAGGTCAGGGAAGGTCGGGGAAGGTCAGGGAAGGCAAGATCAGGGAAGGGAAGGTCAGGGAAGGTCAAGGAAGGTCAAGGAAGGTCAGGTAAGGTCAAGGAAGGTCAGGGAAGGTGAAGGAAGGTCAGTGACAGGAAGGTCGGGGAAGGTCGGGCAAGGGAAGGGAAGGTCGGCGAAGGTTAGGGAAGGGAAGGGAAGGGAAGGGAAGGGAAGGGAAGGGAAGACCGAGGAAGGTCAGGGAAGGGAAGGGAATGGGAAGTCGGGGAAATTCAGGGAAGGGAAGGGAAGGTCAGGGAAGGTCAAGGAAGGTCAGGTAAGGTCAAGGAAGGTCAGGTAATCTCAAGGAAGGTCAGTGACGGGAAGGGAAGGGAAGGGAAGGGAAGGGAAGGGAAGGGAAGGGAAGGGAAGGGAAGGGAAGGGAAGGGAAGGGAAGGGAAGGGAAGGGAAGGGAAGGGAAGGGAAGGGAAGGGAAGGGAAGGGAAGGGAAGGGAAGGGAAGGGAAGGGAAGGGAAGGGAAGGGAAGGGAAGGGAAGGGAAGGGAAGGGAAAGTCAGGGAAGGGAAGGGAAGGTCAAGGATGGTCAGGTAAGGTTAAGGAAGGTCAAGCAAGGTCAGGTAAGGTCAAGGAAGGTCACTGACGGGTAGCTCAGGGAAGTTCGGGGAAGGTCAGGGAAGGCAAGGTCAGGGAAGGGAAGGGAAGGTTAGGGAAGGTCAAGGAAGGTGAAGGAAGGTCAGGTAAGGTCAAGGAAGGTCAGTGACGGGAAGGTCGGGGAAGGTCGGGGAAGGTCGGGGAAGGGAAGGAAGGGAAGGTCGGGGAAGGGAAGGTCGGGGAAGGGAAGGGAAGGGAAGGGAAGGGAAGGGAAGGGAAGGGAAGGGAAGGGAAGGGAAGGGAAGGGAAGGGAAGGGAAGGGAAGGGAAGGGAAGGGAAGGGAAGGGAAGGGAAGGGAAGGGAAGGGAAGGGAAGGGAAGGGAAGGTCAAGGAAGGGCAGTGACTCGAAGGTCTGGGAAGGTCGGGGAACGGAAGGGAAGGTTGGGGAAGGTCGGGAAAGGGAAGGGAAGGGAAGGGAAAGTCAGGGAAGGGAAGGTCAGGGAAGGTCAAGGAAGGTCAGGGAAGGTCAAGGAAGGTCAGTGACAGGAAGGTCAGGGAAGGTCGGGGAAGGTCAGGGAAGGCAAGATCAGGGAAGGGAATGTAAGGTTAGGGAAGGTCAAGGAAGGTGAAGGAAGGTCAGGTAAGGTCAAGGAAGGTCAGTGACGGGAAGGTCGGGGAAGGTCGGGGAAGGTCGGGGAAGGGAAGGAAGGGAAGGTCGGGGAAGGGAAGGTCGGGGAAGGGAAGGGAAGGGAAGGTCGGGGAAGGTCGGGGAAGGGAAGGGAAGGGAAGGGAAGGGAAGGGAAGGGAAGGGAAGGGAAGGGAAGGGAAGGGAAGGGAAGGGAAGGGAAGGGAAGGGAAGGGAAGGGAAGGGAAGGGAAGGGAAGGGAAGGGCAGTGACGGGAAGGTCTGGGAAGGTCGGGGAACGGAAGGGAAGGTTGGGGAAGGTCGGGAAAGGGAAGGGAAGGGAAGGGAAAGTCAGGGAAGGGAAGGTCAGGGAAGGTCAAGGAAGGTCAGGGAACGTCAAGGAAGGTCAGGGAAGGTCAAGGAAGGTCAGGGACAGGAAGGTCAGGGAAGGTCGGGGAAGGTCAGGGAAGGCAAGATCAGGGAAGGGAAGGTCAGGGAAGGTCAAGGAAGGTCAAGGAAGGTCAGGTAAGGTCAAGGAAGGTCAGGGAAGGTGAAGGAAGGTCAGTGACAGGAAGGTCGGGGAAGGTCGGGCAAGGGAAGGGAAGGTCGGCGAAGGTTAGGGAAGGGAAGGGAAGGGAAGGGAAGGGAAGGGAAGGGAAGGGAAATCAGGGAAGGTCAGGGAATGGAAGGTCAGGGAAGGCAAGGTCAGGGAAGGTCAAGGAAGGTCATGTAAGGTAAGGTCAAGGAAGGTCAGGTAAGGTCAAGGAAGGTCAGGTAAAGTCAAGGAAGGTCAGTGACGGGAAGGTCAGGGAAGGTCGGGGAAGGTCAGGGAAGGGAAGGGAAGGTCAGGGAAGGGAAGGGAAGGGAATGGAAGGGAAGGGAAGGGAAGGGAAGGGAAGGGAAGGGAAGGGAAGGGAAGGGAAGGGAAGGGAAGGGAAGGGAAGGGAAGGGAAGGGAAGGGAAGGGAAGGGAAGGGAAGGGAAGGGAAGGGAAGGGAAGGGAAAGTCAGGGAAGGGAAGGGAAGGTCAAGGAAGGTCAGGTAAGGTTAAGGAAGGTCAAGCAAGGTCAGGTAAGGTCAAGGAAGGTCACTGACGGGTAGCTCAGGGAAGTTCGGGGAAGGTCAGGGAAGGCAAGGTCAGGGAAGGGAAGGGAAGGTTAGGGAAGGTCAAGGAAGGTGAAGGAAGGTCAGGTAAGGTCAAGGAAGGTCAGTGACGGGAAGGTCGGGGAAGGTCGGGGAAGGTCGGGGAAGGGAAGGAAGGGAAGGTCGGGGAAGGGAAGGTCGGGGAAGGGAAGGGAAGGGAAGGGAAGGGAAGGGAAGGGAAGGGAAGGGAAGGGAAGGGAAGGGAAGGGAAGGGAAGGGAAGGGAAGGGAAGGGAAGGGAAGGGAAGGGAAGGGAAGGGAAGGGAAGGGAAGGTCAAGGAAGGGCAGTGACTCGAAGGTCTGGGAAGGTCGGGGAACGGAAGGGAAGGTTGGGGAAGGTCGGGAAAGGGAAGGGAAGGGAAGGGAAAGTCAGGGAAGGGAAGGTCAGGGAAGGTCAAGGAAGGTCAGGGAAGGTCAAGGAAGGTCAGTGACAGGAAGGTCAGGGAAGGTCGGGGAAGGTCAGGGAAGGCAAGATCAGGGAAGGGAATGTAAGGTTAGGGAAGGTCAAGGAAGGTGAAGGAAGGTCAGGTAAGGTCAAGGAAGGTCAGTGACGGGAAGGTCGGGGAAGGTCGGGGAAGGTCGGGGAAGGGAAGGAAGGGAAGGTCGGGGAAGGGAAGGTCGGGGAAGGGAAGGGAAGGGAAGGTCGGGGAAGGTCGGGGAAGGGAAGGGAAGGGAAGGGAAGGGAAGGGAAGGGAAGGGAAGGGAAGGGAAGGGAAGGGAAGGGAAGGGAAGGGAAGGGAAGGGAAGGGAAGGGAAGGGAAGGGAAGGGAAGGGCAGTGACGGGAAGGTCTGGGAAGGTCGGGGAACGGAAGGGAAGGTTGGGGAAGGTCGGGAAAGGGAAGGGAAGGGAAGGGAAAGTCAGGGAAGGGAAGGTCAGGGAAGGTCAAGGAAGGTCAGGGAAGGTCAAGGAAGGTCAGGGAAGGTCATGGAAGGTCAGGGACAGGAAGGTCAGGGAAGGTCGGGGAAGGTCAGGGAAGGCAAGATCAGGGAAGGGAAGGTCAGGGAAGGTCAAGGAAGGTCAAGGAAGGTCAGGTAAGGTCAAGGAAGGTCAGGGAAGGTGAAGGAAGGTCAGTGACAGGAAGGTCGGGGAAGGTCGGGCAAGGGAAGGGAAGGTCGGCGAAGGTTAGGGAAGGGAAGGGAAGGGAAGGGAAGGGAAGGGAAGGGAAGGGAAATCAGGGAAGGTCAGGGAATGGAAGGTCAGGGAAGGCAAGGTCAGGGAAGGTCAAGGAAGGTCATGTAAGGTAAGGTCAAGGAAGGTCAGGTAAGGTCAAGGAAGGTCAGGTAAAGTCAAGGAAGGTCAGTGACGGGAAGGTCAGGGAAGGTCGGGGAAGGTCAGGGAAGGGAAGGGAAGGTCAGGGAAGGGAAGGGAAGGGAATGGAAGGGAAGGGAAGGGAAGGGAAGGGAAGGGAAGGGAAGGGAAGGGAAGGGAAGGGAAGGGAAGGGAAGGGAAGGGAAGGGAAGGGAAGACCAAGGAAGGTCAGGGAAGGGAAGGGAATGGGAAGTCGGGGAAATTCAGGGAAGGGAAGGGAAGGTCAGGGAAGGTCAAGGAAGGTCAGGTAAGGTCAAGGAAGGTCAGGTAAGCTCAAGGAAGGTCAGTGACGGGAAGGGAAGGGAAGGGAAGGGAAGGGAAGGGAAGGGAAGGGAAGGGAAGGGAAGGGAAGGGAAGGGAAGGGAAGGGAAGGGAAGGGAAGGGAAGGGAAGGGAAGGGAAGACCAAGGAAGGTCAGGGAAGGGAAGGGAATGGGAAGTCGGGGAAATTCAGGGAAGGGAAGGGAAGGTCAGGGAAGGTCAAGGAAGGTCAGGTAAGGTCAAGGAAGGTCAGGTAAGCTCAAGGAAGGTCAGTGACGGGAAGGGAAGGGAAGGGAAGGGAAGGGAAGGGAAGGGAAGGGAAGGGAAGGGAAGGGAAGGGAAGGGAAGGGAAGGGAAGGGAAGGGAAGGGAAGGGAAGGGAAGGGAAGGGAAGGGAAGGGAAGGGAAGGGAAGGGAAGGGAAGGGAAGGGAAGGGAAGGGAAGGTCAAGGAAGGGCAGTGACTCGAAGGTCTGGGAAGGTCGGGGAACGGAAGGGAAGGTTGGGGAAGGTCGGGAAAGGGAAGGGAAGGGAAGGGAAAGTCAGGGAAGGGAAGGTCAGGGAAGGTCAAGGAAGGTCAGGGAAGGTCAAGGAAGGTCAGTGACAGGAAGGTCAGGGAAGGTCGGGGAAGGTCAGGGAAGGCAAGATCAGGGAAGGGAAGGTAAGGTTAGGGAAGGTCAAGGAAGGTGAAGGAAGGTCAGGTAAGGTCAAGGAAGGTCAGTGACGGGAAGGTCGGGGAAGGTCAGGGAAGGTCGGGGAAGGGAAGGAAGGGAAGGTCGGGGAAGGGAAGGTCGGGGAAGGGAAGGGAAGGGAAGGTCGGGGAAGGTCGGGGAAGGGAAGGGAAGGGAAGGGAAGGGAAGGGAAGGGAAGGGAAGGGAAGGGAAGGGAAGGGAAGGGAAGGGAAGGGAAGGGAAGGGAAGGGAAGGGAAGGGAAGGGAAGGGAAAGGAAGGGCAGTGACGGGAAGGTCTGGGAAGGTCGGGGAACGGAAGGGAAGGTTGGGGAAGGTCGGGAAAGGGAAGGGAAGGGAAGGGAAAGTCAGGGAAGGGAAGGTCAGGGAAGGTCAAGGAAGGTCAGGGAAGGTCAAGGAAGGTCAGGGAAGGTCAAGGAAGGTCAGGGACAGGAAGGTCAGGGAAGGTCGGGGAAGGTCAGGGAAGGCAAGATCAGGGAAGGGAAGGTCAGGGAAGGTCAAGGAAGGTCAAGGAAGGTCAGGTAAGGTCAAGGAAGGTCAGGGAAGGTGAAGGAAGGTCAGTGACAGGAAGGTCGGGGAAGGTCGGGCAAGGGAAGGGAAGGTCGGCGAAGGTTAGGGAAGGGAAGGGAAGGGAAGGGAAGGGAAGGGAAGGGAAGGGAAATCAGGGAAGGTCAGGGAATGGAAGGTCAGGGAAGGCAAGGTCAGGGAAGGTCAAGGAAGGTCATGTAAGGTAAGGTCAAGGAAGGTCAGGTAAGGTAAAGGAAGGTCAGGTAAAGTCAAGGAAGGTCAGTGACGGGAAGGTCAGGGAAGGTCGGGGAAGGTCAGGGAAGGGAAGGGAAGGTCAGGGAAGGGAAGGGAAGGGAAGGGAATGGAAGGGAAGGGAAGGGAAGGGAAGGGAAGGGAAGGGAAGGGAAGGGAAGGGAAGGGAGGGAAGGGAAGGGAAGGGAAGGGAAGGGAAGGGAAGGGAAGGGAAGGGAAGGGAAGGGAAGACCAAGGAAGGTCAGGGAAGGGAAGGGAATGGGAAGTCGGGGAAATTCAGGGAAGGGAAGGGAAGATCAGGGAAGGTCAAGGAAGGTCAGGTAAGGTCAAGGAAGGTCAGGTAAGCTCAAGGAAGGTCAGTGACGGGAAGGGAAGGGAAGGGAAGGGAAGGGAAGGGAAGGGAAGGGAAGGGAAGGGAAGGGAAGGGAAGGGAAGGGAAGGGAAGGGAAGGGAAGGGAAGGGAAGGGAAGGGAAGGGAAGACCAAGGAAGGTCAGGGAAGGGAAGGGAATGGGAAGTCGGGGAAATTCAGGGAAGGGAAGGGAAGGTCAGGGAAGGTCAAGGAAGGTCAGGTAAGGTCAAGGAAGGTCAGGTAAGCTCAAGGAAGGTCAGTGACGGGAAGGGAAGGGAAGGGAAGGGAAGGAAGGGAAGGGAAGGGAAGGGAAGGGAAGGGAAGGGAAGGGAAGGGAAGGGAAGGGAAGGGAAGGGAAGGGAAGGGAAGGGAAGGGAAGGGAAGGGAAGGGAAGGGAAGGGAAAGGAAGGTCAAGGAAGGGCAGTGACGGGAAGGTCTGGGAAGGTCGGGGAACGGAAGGGAAGGTTGGGGAAGGTCGGGAAAGGGAAGGGAAGGGAAAGTCAGGGAAGGGAAGGTCAGGGAAGGTCAAGGAAGGTCACGGAAGGTCAAGGAAGGTCAGGGAAGGTCAAGGAAGGTCAGTGACAGGAAGGTCAGGGAAGTTCGGGGAAGGTCAGGGAAGGCAAGGTCAGGGAAGGGAAGGGAAGGTTAGGGAAGGTCAAGGAAGGTGAAGGAAGGTCAGGTAAGGTCAAGGAAGGTCAGTGACGGGAAGGTCGGGGACGGTCGGGGAAGGTCGGGGAAGGGAAGGAAGGGAAGGTCGGGGAAGGGAAGGTCGGGGAAGGGAACGTCGGGGAAGGGAAGGGAAGGGAAGGGAAGGGAAGGGAAGGGAAGGGAAGGGAAGGGAAGGGAAGGGAAGGGAAGGGAAGGAAGGGAAGGGAAGGGAAGGGAAGGGAAGGGAAGGGAAGGGAAGACCAAGGAAGGTCAGGGAAGGGAAGGGAATGGGAAGTCGGGGAAATTCAGGGAAGGGAAGGGATGGTCAGGGAAGGTCAAGGAAGGTCAGGTAAGGTCAAGGAAGGTCAGGTAAGCTCAAGGAAGGTCAGTGACGGGAAGGGAAGGGAAGGGAAGGGAAGGGAAGGGAAGGGAAGGGAAGGGAAGGGAAGGGAAGGGAAGGGAAGGGAAGGGAAGGGAAGGGCAGTGACGGCAAGGTCTGGGAAGGTCAGGGAAGGTCGGGGAAGGTGGGGAAGGTTGGGGAAGGGAAGGGAAGGGAAGGGAAGGGAAGGGAAGGGAAGGGAAGGGAAGGGAAGGGAAGGGAAGGGAAGGGAAGGGAAGGGAAGGGAAGGGAAGGGAAGGGGAAGGGAAGGGAAGGGAAGGGAAGGGAAGGGAAGGGAAGGGAAAGTCAGGGAAGGGAAGGTCAGGGAAGGTCAAGGAAGGTCAGGGAAGGTCAAGGAAGGTCAGTGACAGGAAGGTCAGGGAAGTTCGGGGAAGGTCAGGGAAGGCAAGGTCAGGGAAGGGAAGGGAAGGTTAGGGAAGGTCAAGGAAGGTGAAGGAAGGTCAGGTAAGGTCAAGGAAGGTCAGTGACGGGAAGGTCGGGGAAGGTCGGGGAAGGTCGGGGAAGGGAAGGAAGGGAAGGTCGGGGAAGGGAAGGTCGGGGAAGGGAAGGTCGGGGAAGGGAAGGGAAGGGAAGGGAAGGGAAGGGAAGGGAAGGGAAGGGAAGGGAAGGAAGGGAAGGGAAGGGAAGGGAAGGGAAGGGAAGGGAAGGGAAGGGAAGGGAAGGGAAGGGAAGACCAAGGAAGGTCAGGGAAGGGAAGGGAATGGGAAGTCGGGGAAATTCAGGGAAGGGAAGGGAAGGTCAGGGAAGGTCAAGGAAGGTCAGGTAAGGTCAAGGAAGGTCAGGTAAGCTCAAGGAAGGTCAGTGACGGGAAGGGAAGGGAAGGGAAGGGAAGGGAAGGGAAGGGAAGGGAAGGGAAGGGAAGGGAAGGGAAGGGAAGGGAAGGGAAGGGAAGGGAAGGGAAGGGAAGGGAAGGGAAGGGAAGGGAAGGGAAGGGAAGGGAAGGGAAGGGAAGGGAAGGGAAGGTCGGGGATGGGAAGGGAAGGGAAGGGAAGGGAAGGGAAGGGAAGGGAAGGGAAGGGAAGGGAAGGGAAGGGAAGGGAAGGGAAGGGAAGGGAAGGGAAGGGAAGGGAAGGGAAGGGAAGGGAAGGGAAGGGAAGGGAAGGGAAGGGAAGGGAAAGTCAGGGAAGGGAAGGGAAGGTTAGGGAAGGTCAAGGAAGGTGAAGGAAGGTCAGGTAACGTCAAGGAAGGTCAGTGACGGGAAGGTCGGGGAAGGTCGGGGAAGGTCGGGGAAGGGAAGGAAGGGAAGGTCGGGGAAGGGAAGGTCGGGGAAGGGAACGTCGGGGAAGGGAAGGGAAGGGAAGGGAAGGGAAGGGAAGGGAAGGGAAGGGAAGGGAAGGGAAGGGAAGGGAAGGGAAGGGAAGGGAAGGGAAGGAAGGGAAGGGAAGGGAAGGGAAGGGAAGGGAAGGGAAGGGAAGACCAAGGAAGGTCAGGGAAGGGAAGGGAATGGGAAGTCGGGGAAATTCAGGGAAGGGAAGGGAAGGTCAGGGAAGGTCAAGGAAGGTCAGGTAAGGTCAAGGAAGGTCAGGTAAGCTCAAGGAAGGTCAGTGACGGGAAGGGAAGGGAAGGGAAGGGAAGGGAAGGGAAGGGAAGGGAAGGGAAGGGAAGGGAAGGGGAAGGGAAGGGAAGGGAAGGGAAGGGAAGGGAAGGGAAGGGAAGGGAAGGGAAGGGAAGGGCAGTGACGGCAAGGTCTGGGAAGGTCAGGGAAGGTCGGGGAAGGTCGGGGATGGTTGGGGAAGGGAAGGGAAGGGAAGGGAAGGGAAGGGAAGGGAAGGGAAGGAAGGGAAGGGAAGGGAAGGGAAGGGAAGGGAAGGGAAGGGAAGGGAAGGGAAGGGAAGGGAAGGGAAGGGAAGGGAAGGGAAGGGAAAGTCAGGGAAGGGAAGGTCAGGGAAGGTCAAGGAAGGTCAGGGAAGGTCAAGGAAGGTCAGGGAAGGTCAAGGAAGGTCAGTGACAGGAAGGTCAGGGAAGTTCGGGGAAGGTCAGGGAAGGCAAGGTCAGGGAAGGGAAGGGAAGGTTAGGGAAGGTCAAGGAAGGTGAAGGAAGGTCAGGTAAGGTCAAGGAAGGTCAGTGACGGGAAGGTCGGGGAAGGTCGGGGAAGGTCGGGGAAGGGAAGGAAGGGAAGGTCGGGGAAGGGAAGGTCGGGGAAGGGAAGGTCGGGGAAGGGAAGGGAAGGGAAGGGAAGGGAAGGGAAGGGAAGGGAAGGGAAGGGAAGGGAAGGGAAGGGAAGGGAAGGGAAGGGAAGGGAAGGAAGGGAAGGGAAGGGAAGGGAAGGGAAGGGAAGGGAAGGGAAGGGAAGACCAAGGAAGGTCAGGGAAGGGAAGGGAATGGGAAGTCGGGGAAATTCAGGGAAGGGAAGGGAAGGTCAGGGAAGGTCAAGGAAGGTCAGGTAAGGTCAAGGAAGGTCAGGTAAGCTCAAGGAAGGTCAGTGACGGGAAGGGAAGGGAAGGGAAGGGAAGGGAAGGGAAGGGAAGGGAAGGGAAGGGAAGGGAAGGGAAGGGAAGGGAAGGGCAGTGACGGCAAGGTCTGGGAAGGTCAGGGAAGGTCGGGGATGGTTGGGGAAGGGAAGGGAAGGGAAGGGAAGGGAAGGGAAGGGAAGGGAAGGGAAGGGAAGGAAGGGAAGGGAAGGGAAGGGAAGGGAAGGGAAGGGAAGGGAAGGGAAGGGAAGGGAAGGGAAGGTCAAGGAAGGGCAGTGACGGAAAGGTCTGGGAAGGTCGGGGAAGGGAAGGGAAGGTCAGGGAAGGTCAGGGAAGGTCAGGGAAGGTCAGGGAAGGGAAGGGAAGGGAAGGGAAGGGAAGGGAAGGGAAGGGAAGGGAAGGGAAGGGAAGGGAAGGGAAGGGAAGGGAAGGGAAGGGAAGGGAAGGGAAGGGAAGGGAAGGGAAGGGAAAGGAAGGTCAAGGAAGGGCAGTGACGGAAAGGTCTGGGAAGGTCGGGGAAGGGAAGGGAAGGTTGGGGAAGGGAAGGGAAGGGAAGGGAAGGGAAGGGAAGGGAAGGGAAGGGAAGGGAAGGGAAGGGAAGGGAGGAAGGGAAGGGAAGGGAAGGGAAGGGAAGGGAAGGGAAGGGAAGGGAAGGGAAGGGAAGAGAAGGGAAGGGAAGGGAAGGGAAGGGAAGGGAAGGGAAGGGAAGGGAAGGGAAGGGAAGGGAAGGGAAAGTCAGGGAAGGGAAGGGAAGGTCAGGGAAAGTCAAGGAAGGTCAGGTAAGGTTAAGGAAGGTCAAGCAAGGTCAGGTAAGGTCAAGGAAGGTCACTGACGGGTAGGTCAGGGAAGTTCGGGGAAGGTCAGGGAAGGCAAGATCAGGGAAGGGAAGGGAAGGTTAGGGAAGGTCAAGGAAGGTGAAGGAAGGTCATGTAAGGTCAAGGAAGGTCAGTGACGGGAAGGTCGGGGAAGGTCGGGGAAGGTCGGGGAAGGGAACGGAAGGGAAGGTCGGGGAAGGGAAGGTCGGGGAAGGGAAAGTCGGGGAAGGGAAGGTCGGGGAAGGGAAGGGAAGGGAAGGGAAGGGAAGGGAAGGGAAGGGAAGGGAAGGGAAGGGAAGGGAAGGGAAGGGAAGGGAAGGGAAGGGAAGGGAAGGGAAGGGAAGGGAAGGGAAGGGAAGGGAAGGGAAGGGAAGGGAAGGGAAGGGAAGGTCAAGGAAGGGCAGTGACGGGAAGGTCTGGGAAGGTCGGGGAACGGAAGGGAAGGTTGGGGAAGGTCGGGAAAGGGAAGGGAAGGGAAGGGAAAGTCAGGGAAGGGAAGGTCAGGGAAGGTCAAGGAAGGTCAGGGAAGGTCAAGGAAGGTCAGGGAAGGTCAAGGAAGGTCAGTGACAGGAAGGTCAGGGAAGGTCGGGGAAGGTCATGGAAGGCAAGATCAGGGAAGGGAAGGTCAGCGAAGGTCAATGAAGGTCAAGGAAGGTCAGGTAAGGTCAAGGAAGGTCAGGGAAGGTGAAGGAAGGTCAGTGACAGGAAGGTCGGGGAAGGTCGGGCAAGGGAAGGGAAGGTCGGCGAAGGTTAGGGAAGGGAAGGGAAGGGAAGGGAAGGGAAGGGAAGGGAAGGGAAATCAGGGAAGGTCAGGGAATGGAAGGTCAGGGAAGGCAAGGTCAGGGAAGGTCAAGGAAGGTCATGTAAGGTAAGGTCAAGGAAGGTCAGGTAAGGTCAAGGAAGGTCAGGTAAAGTCAAGGAAGGTCAGTGACGGGAAGGTCAGGGAAGGTCGGGGAAGGTCAGGGAAGGGAAGGGAAGGTCAGGGAAGGGAAGGGAAGGGAAGGGAATGGAAGGGAAGGGAAGGGAAGGGAAGGGAAGGGAAGGGAAGGGAAGGGAAGGGAAGGGAAGGGAAGGGAAGGGAAGGGAAGACCAAGGAAGGTCAGGGAAGGGAAGGGAATGGGAAGTCGGGGAAATTCAGGGAAGGGAAGGGAAGGTCAGGGAAGGTCAAGGAAGGTCAGGTAAGGTCAAGGAAGGTCAGGTAAGCTCAAGGAAGGTCAGTGACGGGAAGGGAAGGGAAGGGAAGGGAAGGGAAGGGAAGGGAAGGGAAGGGAAGGGAAGGGAAGGGAAGGGAAGGGAAGGGAAGGGAAGGGAAGGGAAGGGAAGACCAAGGAAGGTCAGTGAAGGGAAGGGAATGGGAAGTCGGGGAAATTCAGGAAAGGGAAGGGAAGGTCAGGGAAGGTCAAGGAAGGTCAGGTAAGCTCAAGGAAGGTCAGGTAAGCTCAAGGAAGGTCAGTGACGGGAAGGGAAGGGAAGGGAAGGGAAGGGAAGGGAAGGGAAGGGAAGGGAAGGGAAGGGAAGGGAAGGGAAGGGAAGGGAAGGGAAGGGAAGGGAAGGGAAGGGAAGGGAAGGGAAGGGAAGGGAAGGTCAAGGAAGGGCAGTGACGGAAAGGTCTGGGAAGGTCGGGGAAGGGAAGGGAAGGGAAGGGAAGGGAAGGGAAGGGAAGGGAAGGGAAGGGAAGGGAAGGGAAGGGAAGGGAAGGGAAGGGAAGGGAAGGGAAGGGAAGGGAAGGGAAGGGAAGGGAAGGGAAGGGAAGGGAAGGGAAAGGAAGGTCAAGGAAGGGCAGTGACGGAAAGGTCTGGGAAGGTCGGGGAAGGGAAGGGAAGGTTGGGGAAGGGAAGGGAAGGGAAGGGAAGGGAAGGGAAGGGAAGGGAAGGGAAGGGAAGGGAAGGGAAGGGAAGGGAAGGGAAGGGAAGGGAAGGGAAGGGAAGGGAAGGGAAGGGAAGGGAAGGGAAGGGAAGGGAAGGGAAGGGAAGGGAAGGGAAGGGAAGGGAAGGGAAGGGAAGGGAAGGGAAAGTCAGGGAAGGGAAGGGAAGGTCAGGGAAAGTCAAGGAAGGTCAGGTAAGGTTAAGGAAGGTCAAGCAAGGTCAGGTAAGGTCAAGGAAGGTCACTGACGGGTAGGTCAGGGAAGTTCGGGGAAGGTCAGGGAAGGCAAGGTCAGGGAAGGGAAGGGAAGGTTAGGGAAGGTCAAGGAAGGTGAAGGAAGGTCATGTAAGGTCAAGGAAGGTCAGTGACGGGAAGGTCGGGGAAGGTCGGGGAAGGTCGGGGAAGGGAACGGAAGGGAAGGTCGGGGAAGGGAAGGTCGGGGAAGGGAAGGGAAGGGAAGGGAAGGGAAGGGAAGGGAAGGGAAGGGAAGGGAAGGGAAGGGAAGGGAAGGGAAGGGAAGGGAAGGGAAGGGAAGGGAAGGGAAGGGAAGGGAAGGGAAGGGAAGGGAGGGAAGGGAAGGGAAGGAAGGGAAGGGAAAGGAAGGTCAAGGAAGGGCAGTGACGGGAAGGTCTGGGAAGGTCGGGGAACGGAAGGGAAGGTTGGGGAAGGTCGGGAAAGGGAAGGGAAGGGAAGGGAAAGTCAGGGAAGGGAAGGTCAGGGAAGGTCAAGGAAGGTCAGGGAAGGTCAAGGAAGGTCAGGGAAGGTCAAGGAAGGTCAGTGACAGGAAGGTCAGGGAAGGTCGGGGAAGGTCAGGGAAGGCAAGATCAGGGAAGGGAAGGTCAGCGAAGGTCAAGGAAGGTCAAGGAAGGTCAGGTAAGGTCAAGGAAGGTCAGGGAAGGTGAAGGAAGGTCAGTGACAGGAAGGTCGGGGAAGGTCGGGCAAGGGAAGGGAAGGTCGGCGAAGGTTAGGGAAGGGAAGGGAAGGGAAGGGAAGGGAAGGGAAGGGAAATCAGGGAAGGTCAGGGAATGGAAGGTCAGGGAAGGCAAGGTCAGGGAAGGTCAAGGAAGGTCATGTAAGGTAAGGTCAAGGAAGGTCAGGTAAGGTCAAGGAAGGTCAGGTAAAGTCAAGGAAGGTCAGTGACGGGAAGGTCAGGGAAGGTCGGGGAAGGTCAGGGAAGGGAAGGGAAGGTCAGGGAAGGGAAGGGAAGGGAAGGGAATGGAAGGGAAGGGAAGGGAAGGGAAGGGAAGGGAAGGGAAGGGAAGGGAAGGGAAGGGAAGGGAAGGGAAGGGAAGACCAAGGAAGGTCAGGGAAGGGAAGGGAATGGGAAGTCGGGGAAATTCAGGGAAGGGAAGGGAAGGTCAGGGAAGGTCAAGGAAGGTCAGGTAAGGTCAAGGAAGGTCAGGTAAGCTCAAGGAATGTCAGTGACGGGAAGGGAAGGGAAGGGAAGGGAAGGGAAGGGAAGGGAAGGGAAGGGAAGGGAAGGGAAGGGAAGGGAAGGGAAGGGAAGGGAAGGGAAGGGAAGGGAAGGGAAGACCAAGGAAGGTCAGTGAAGGGAAGGGAATGGGAAGTCGGGGAAATTCAGGAAAGGGAAGGGAAGGTCAGGGAAGGTCAAGGAAGGTCAGGTAAGCTCAAGGAAGGTCAGGTAAGCTCAAGGAAGGTCAGTGACGGGAAGGGAAGGGAAGGGAAGGGAAGGGAAGGGAAGGGAAGGGAAGGGAAGGGAAGGGAAGGGAAGGGAAGGGAAGGGAAGGGAAGGGAAGGGAAGGGAAGGGAAGGGAAGGGAAGGGAAGGGAAGGTCAAGGAAGGGCAGTGACGGGAAGGTCTGGGAAGGTCGGGGAACGGAAGGGAAGGTTGGGGAAGGTCGGGAAAGGGAAGGGAAGGGAAGGGAAAGTCAGGGAAGGGAAGGTCAGGGAAGGTCAAGGAAGGTCAGGGAAGGTCAAGGAAGGTCAGTGACAGGAAGGTCAGGGAAGGTCGGGGAAGGTCAGGGAAGGCAAGATCAGGGAAGGGAAGGTAAGGTTAGGGAAGGTCAAGGAAGGTGAAGGAAGGTCAGGTAAGGTCAAGGAAGGTCAGTGACGGGAAGGTCGGGGAAGGTCGGGGAAGGTCGGGGAAGGGAAGGAAGGGAAGGTCGGGGAAGGGAAGGTCGGGGAAGGGAAGGTCGGGGAAGGGAAGGTCGGGGAAGGGAAGGGAAGGGAAGGGAAGGGAAGGGAAGGGAAGGGAAGGGAAGGGAAGGGAAGGGAAGGGAAGGGAAGGGAAGGGAAGGGAAGGGAAGGGAAGGGAAGGGAAGGGAAGGGAAGGGAAGGGAAGGGAAGGGAAGGGAAGGGAAGGGAAGGGAAAGGAAGGTCAAGGAAGGGCAGTGACGGGAAGGTCTGGGAAGGTCGGGGAACGGAAGGGAAGGTTGGGGAAGGTCGGGAAAGGGAAGGGAAGGGAAGGGAAAGTCAGGGAAGGGAAGGTCAGGGAAGGTCAAGGAAGGTCAGGGAAGGTCAAGGAAGGTCAGGGAAGGTCAAGGAAGGTCAGTGACAGGAAGGTCAGGGAAGGTCGGGGAAGGTCAGGGAAGGCAAGATCAGGGAAGGGAAGGTCAGGGAAGGTCAAGGAAGGTCAAGGAAGGTCAGGTAAGGTCAAGGAAGGTCAGGGAAGGTGAAGGAAGGTCAGTGACAGGAAGGTCGGGGAAGGTCGGGCAAGGGAAGGGAAGGTCGGCGAAGGTTACGGAAGGGAAGGGAAGGGAAGGGAAGGGAAGGGAAGGGAAGGGAAGGGAAGGGAAATCAGGGAAGGTCAGGGAATGGAAGGTCAGGGAAGGCAAGGTCAGGGAAGGTCAAGGAAGGTCATGTAAGGTAAGGTCAAGGAAGGTCAGGTAAGGTCAAGGAAGGTCAGGTAAAGTCAAGGAAGGTCAGTGACGGGAAGGTCAGGGAAGGTCGGGGAAGGTCAGGGAAGGGAAGGGAAGGTCAGGGAAGGGAAGGGAAGGGAAGGGAATGGAAGGGAAGGGAAGGGAAGGGAAGGGAAGGGAAGGGAAGGGAAGGGAAGGGAAGGGAAGGGAAGGGAAGGGAAGACCAAGGAAGGTCAGGGAAGGGAAGGGAATGGGAAGTCGGGGAAATTCAGGGAAGGGAAGGGAAGGTCAGGGAAGGTCAAGGAAGGTCAGGTAAGGTCAAGGAAGGTCAGGTAAGCTCAAGGAAGGTCAGT
>NW_027472176.1:0-70279 GCF_965638725.1 Aptenodytes patagonicus | reverse complement strand
GAAAAGGTCATTTGGGGCTAAAAACATACGTTATACCGAAACATGAAAGAACGTATACCTCTAGTAGAATATGCACAGTACAGCGTGTATTTCCCATGAGCTTATTTCTGATGGCCAATAGAAACGACATCTGACGTGCAAGAGAACTAAGTGTCAAATCGTAACGGGCAAGTTTGGCTGTAAAGGCTTTGCACATTTTCAAAATCTAGCATTTCCCTAACGTTATTCAGTTCTAAACATGTTTTGCAGAATTCCTTGCAACATCAAGGTTCCTTTACAAACCTAAACGTATGTCTACAAAGAGATATCTGAAATAGCGTAACACATAAGCACGCAAAGCTCTTTGCTCCGTGTCTTGATTACAGAACTGATGAAGTTAGAGAAGTCATGGCATTACAGCAGCTAAAGCTCTGTCGAGAGGTATTATTATCCGTAGGCACACCACTAGAGCGAAAATGCATCTCTCTCTAGTAGCTATGAGAACTTCTTCCTGGTTAACGATCTTCTTTCAAACCGCGTAAGCTCTTACCAGCTCCTCCTCTAATCTTGCCAGAGACTAATGGGTGAAATATCCCTCAGCTCCTCCACCAAGCACAGCCAACAGCAAAAGCAGAACACAGAGGGGACGTGGGATGCACATGGGCAACGCGTTTAGGATCACAAATTACTACAGAGTCAGCAAACTACTTTGAGATATACAGAAACTCCAGCAGGGTTGTGTTGAACCTCCGATACCACCATTTTCTAAGTAAGCATTAACTGAAATACTGTCTTTCCAAATACAGCATACATTCAAACTGTCTACAATGCAACACATGAATTGTGTGTGTTGTGGACAAACAGCAGCTCTACAATTAAAAAAACCCAACAAGCAAACCACCAAACAAAATCAAAAACCAACAAAAAAACACCACCAAACAAAAACCAACCAAAAATCCATCGTACCGCATTCGACCCAAGTTTCCTAAACTTTCAGAGCTCTAAAATGAACTGGCACGACACAACGCATTCTCATATGATTTGATGTGATACCTCCAATTCACCTAATCTGAGAAGAGACAAGCTTTCTCTCAACCGTTCTAGGAAATGCTACCTATAAATATCGAGACTGGCTTTAAAAAAAAAAAAAAATTCTGACATGACTAAAAAGAAAAATGCTAAATTTTGCTCTGAAGCATGCACAGTTCATTCTATTTTATCAAGTACCTTTGGACATAACAGACACGTGCAGAGTAGATAAGAAAAATCTAAACCGCCTCTTTGAAAAACTAGCATGAAGCCCAAGCAAAGAACCTCATTTTTATTGTAGAAGGAATAATCACTAAAGCCAATTTTAATAAAAGTTGTCCTGAACAAGTCCACCATTCGAAAGACCGCTTCATCAGATGAAGTACTAAAACTCCATAAACCTGTTAGAGGTGAATTTTCACTGCTAGAAATTTCAACTTTTATTCACATAGAAATGTTGGGGGGGAGCCAGTCCCCCCAAGAGCTGGGGCGGAGGGGAAGGGGGAAATAATATCAAACAAGTCCTGCCTAAGACAGCTTCTAAAGCAAACCAGTATAGTTCACATTTTCCACGCGGGGGCAAGCAAATCTCAGTTAAGGAACCCCACTGTATGGAAGATGTTCAGTAACGACTTTATTGACCAGTAAAATACGAAGACACTTCGCAAATGAGGTGCACTGGTCAGACTCTGATACGAAAGTAGGGGCTGTACACTCTGTCCATCCGCAAGCATTGTGTAGGACAAAGGTAAAGATGTGCTCCGTGACCATGACTGGATGCACGAGATTTAGCAGCTGCCGAGGTGGTATAAAAAAGATCTTTGAAAGCACAACTTAAACACACCCTTAGGTTGATTTCTTGAGCACAGACTTAAACCAGCCTTGAAGGCAATGGAGACAGAAGTTTGAGGCTCATTTACAAAAAGACAGTGCCACATGTTCCAAAAGTCCTATTTGTGACCTTTTACCACGACACAAAGTCAAAGATGCGCTGTTTCATAGCCTCAAGTCTGATTCCTGGAAAGTAAAGCACTGCTGTAGTAGAAAAGTCTTTCAAGCTCCCATGAACTCTATTCAATGAACGAGGGTCAACAGTAGTCCTCCTTGTTTACTCAGACTTGGCCTGGCAATTGGGAACACCTCTTAAATTTTCTGCCACGGAAGACAGACAAGAAACTTGACTCAGCCAGTCATGCAGGCAGACAGCCACGTAGTACTGAGCAATCTGTGACTACAAGCAAGTATTCTGAGACCAAAAGTGTCCGCTGTGGAGCACAGATCCTGTCCTAATGCACCTTTTGGGGGTTTGGGGGGGCTGGGAGTTAGTTTTGGGGGTTTTTGGCAGTAGGTGTTATCAGGTCTTGGTATGAAGCTACATGTGTAAGTGGCTCATCCGGAAGCGAGCTGAAGAGCCCGTCTTTTTGCCCCAGAGGGTCCAGCTGTTTAGTTCTCTCTTCAACTACCTCGTAAGATTGGTTCCTGTTTCAGTCTTCCACAACACTCATCACAGGGAAGCAGAAACAGCAGGGGAGTGAAATAGCTCAAATCCAGAGACTGGTGCCTGACACCTCTTATAAGCCTGTGAATGCATTACTGGTTGCATAGTCTGTAGAGGGTTAAAAGCCTCACATTAACTACACCACAGCTTTCTCAGGCCACAAACACAACAACAACAACAGTATTTAATCACTTTGTGTGCTTTTTTAAAAGAGTGGCAACGGGAATTTCTAGGAGATGCATGTTTAGAAGCTGCTTTTAAACATTTCAGCCTTCTGAGGTGGAAGCTGACACTCGTCACATCTTACTCAGGAAAATAAGATGACCAAGAATTGCTGCATAGTAGAAGGTCCCCCATTTTAACATTAAAGTGTTGAGACAGAACAAAGCAGCCACGAGAGAAACGGCTATAGACCAATGGGGTTTTTTCCAAAGAAGCACACAGTACAAGGTACGGTCTTTGCCGCTGCTAAGGCTGTAGCTACAAGTAACTTTAAAAGAGGATAGCCCCGTCTTCTCTTCCTACGTGCCATTAATTTGGTGTTTAAATGAAGAATAATTTTATTTGTAAAAGCTGCTTCCTCTTCAGGAATTGAATTCAGTTGGGCTCTTTGCAGGTGAATCCAGTTGGAACACTCAACACTGCAGTATGAAATTGTACGACTTGTTTTCAAAACCTATGGACAAAGGCCATGCCCAAGAAGACTCAGCAAGAGATTACTTCCTTTTCATTCATCTGTGAATTTTGATGGTAAATATTACCCCTGCCAGCTTAACTGATACTCACTTCGAGAAAATTTAGTACTAGTTTCATCCTTCCACACACATGCACGTCTTACCTCGTACATGACTTGTCCTGATGCCAAGCGTTTTCTGTCACCAAATGCTAACTGCAACAGATGTAAACTCACAACATCACCTTCACTGAAAAAGGTGTAAATTATGACATTTGATTACAAAGCTGCTTTATAGTCCTCATTACCATTTTATTAGATCGAGACTGAAGTTTTCCTAATAGCATGCTCTTGCTGAAAAGAAAAACAGCACTTCCCAAAACATGGCAGTCGGTCACATTTGGACGCTAAAACATAGAGGAGGAAATTTTGACACTAACAGCTTCAGGGGCAAATGCTAACCATACAGTTTGAAAGCTTTTAGATGTTGCATGGACTAAACCTTGTTGGAAAGAGCTCTGCACAGTGAAGAGTTCTCGATCAAAGCTGCTTTAAGGTCAAACCTAAAAAGATTGCCACGCTGTGAACAGCTGAGCTGATGAAATAGCTTGCTGATGCTGAAGGAGGGAGATCTTTCTCCCCTTCCCTTACCACCAAAGTCCCAGTCCCTCTCTTGCATACGCTGCACCCTTCCACACGCTCATGTGATTCATTAGCCCAGCAGGAAACCATTGACTTTTCTGCTGAACAGCGATCGTGCTCTGCCACGTGAGCTGAACTGGCTCATGAAGGCTCCAAAGACTGCTAAAGTTGGCACAAGGTAATCGGCAATACCCTCACCTCCCTCCTTTAGGGGCAGGTTGGCAGGCTGTCACATTGGCACGTCTAGTGTGTCTAGATCTGCAGCCTCAACTACTTTTAATGGTATTTTAATACCACGGTACGAACAGCAAACAAATCGTGAAGCAGTCATCAAGAAACAAGAAGTCATTTAAGAAGACAAGCACAAAACTACAGCCACTGTTGCTTTGCCTTCTGTCAGAAGGTAGGAACTAGGAGGTCCCTCTTCACGTCTGTTAAATCCTGTAAAAAACGGCATCGTAGGCTTAACACCTTCCGTACCCGAGAGAATCTCCTGCACAGCTAAATAAACAAAACAAATACACATGTATTAACTGTATGGGAACAAGTATATATAAAAAAGAAGAATTCAGTGGCTTATACAAAGTTTTTATTCACCTTTCTTGCGTAGACTGGACAGCCCACAAGTAGCAACAATTGCGAGGATCATTCTCAGGCTCTTGAAAAGTAACAGCATAGACAGGAATCCGTCCTCCTTCAAGCTGAGAGTGGTGCCTACGGGTTTAAAAAAGAAAAAGAAAAAAGGTGAGCCTACTGGCCCTAACTGTTTGTAGACGGGTAGAAGCATCTTCTGAGAAAAGAGCACCTTACATGCTTATCCTCAAAGTACAGAAGGTCATACTTGCATCTCAAACAAGTGAGTCAAGGAAGCGACTACTTCTTACGCAACAGTCAAGAGGTGAGGAAATTACTGACCGTCAAATGCAATAACCTGGGCTTATGCCCTCCTCTGCCGGAGGAGGAGGAGGAGAAACATAAACGATCACTTCAGCTGCCAGGCAAAAGATTGTCCAAACTGTTGTAGCCTACTCCAATATCGAACTTAAAATGCAGCATATCTTCTGTGCACAAAGTTAAACCAGCGCCAAACAGAAGTAGTTTCTCGTTGCTTTACTTGGACTATGTAAAGCATTTTTCTTCCAGACTTCTGAACCTTATTTGTACCTTCACAATCTATTCTTGCCACCTAATTACTGCTCCACTCTCTCTCTTTATGCATCCAATAGTT
Organism: Aptenodytes patagonicus; assembly: GCF_965638725.1. Taxonomy (NCBI): domain Eukaryota; kingdom Metazoa; phylum Chordata; class Aves; order Sphenisciformes; family Spheniscidae; genus Aptenodytes; species Aptenodytes patagonicus. The sequence continues at coordinate 65,230 of NW_027472176.1, read as the reverse complement.
TCTGGAGAGTCACTGCAGATTTGCTCAAGTGAATCCCTATCTCAATTTGGTCAAATATTTCAAGTGAGATTGCTCTTTGGCAGATTTAAAATCATCTCTTAGTTTTTCTGCTGCTTACAAATTCACATGTCCCTTGTGCTCATCTCCAAGTGTCCCAAGCAAACTTTCATTCACATGCATCGTTGCCTGAAACGTAGGAAAGAATATATTTTCCGGCACACATCAGCTATTGATTTTTCATGTCTCACTAGTTTCATCCTGGACACTTTAGAGAATATTGTCACCAAAATCACGTTATTGGCATACTTAAGCCTTCCAATGTATGCCCTAATTGCAGGAACTGGTCCTGAAAAATAGTTTTTAAAACCGGTTTCATCGAAATACGCACATTGCCTGCTTTCACTGAATACCACGGGTAGAACAAACGGTCTCATACAAATCAGCTCTGTCACATCCTCGCTGCTTGACACAACCCAAAGCAGCATGCTTTCCACAATTCCTCAATCCACAGGCACACTAAGGAAAACAGTCCTAGTCCACTGGGGAGAAGGCGGTCCACTTAATCCATGTGTGACTTAATAGTTGTTCCACAAGAGGATTTCTAAACATTCCAAGATTATACTCAAAATTCCAGTCCCTGAAAAAGTTCTCTTGACATTAACATGCTTCCTTAGGCAAAAAATTGAGACGCCGGCACCTCCAGGCATGGCCAAGTGTAAAGGCCTACTTACTCCCTCTCCAAAGTTTTCATATCCCATAGTGACAGGTAGCCGTCCGAAAAACCCACAACGAGCTGATTGCTTCTGCTTATGTAGCACAGGGTTGATATCGCTGTTCCTGAAGGATTTTGTAATTGAAAACAGAGATGTCTCCCTTCTCTGGTCACCGTTTCTCTTCTTTGTGGAACTTCAGCAGGAATTCTGGTGACAACTTCTAGACCTACACACACAAAACCACGCAATAAATGAACGTGTTATGCCATTTAGGTTGCATTTTAAACGTGATAACACGCATAAATTTATGCAACACTTTTTTTCCTATCTCCATTCTGTATGTATTCAAAGAACATAAGAACTCTCCGACTGGACAGGTATTCTCACTCGTCTTTCAAAACCAGGTAAAAGTGTAACCTTCACAGGCAAATTCTTCTTGGACTCTGTAAGTCAGGACTTTGGGCCTCATGACGAAGCTCTCTGAAGTGGCATCAGCTCCTGAAGCCACTGTTGTAATGGCCAAAACAGCGTATGCAAGCTGAATACACAAATTAGAGATCTCATTCACCCGAATGCATGACTTTTGGTAAGTCGGATTTATTTCAAAAAACAAGACTAAAATTTGCCCCGAGCCAATTAACAGAAGCAGAAGAACATTCCCAAGAAATAGGGCACCTCTGACACAACTTCCTATCAGGCAGCTGCACGGACTCAGACGGTAAAATTCCCACACCTCACTGGCAAGAATCAGAGTGACACAGGGATCTTGGTGGCAGGGGGGCATTTCCAGCATTAGAAGGAGTATTAAGCCACTCCCATTTTTAGTCAGTTCAGGACTGTAAGGTGTCAAACCACCACCTGCAATCAGGGGTCATAAATGTCTGCACACTCGTATCTTCAAGGTGGGGGGCATATTGTTTATTTACAAGACACAAGTTTTCTTACTTCTAAATTCAAGTTGAAAAACTGCAGGCTTACCCGATGCTTCTGTTTCATTCTGACTGCAAGCTAAATCATCCAAACAAAGGTCAACCAGAAGTAGGTGACCAACATCTGTAGCCACTGCTGCCACTCCAAAGAGCCATCGCAGACTCTGATGTAGGTGCTGAGTGCTCACACTGGGTCCTCCGTGATTAGTTATGGGTTCTATAGCAGTTACCTACAGGAAAACTACAAGTTACTGTTTAAGCTGCTTGACAAGCCAAAGAGAAATCACTCAAGAGTGGAGCCAGAATTAGCACATCGGAAACAAGAAAGTACATACAGGATCATAAGACATAAAAACAAAGCATTGTTCCCAATTGTATCGAGGCGGGGGCGGGGGCGGGAGGGAAGCCCTGCACAAAAATCTGTTACTGCCTTCCATTTACTAGATTTCCTACAGTTATTTAACTGAACTAACTTCAACTTCAATGGTGCATTCTAGTATTACAGCTTACCAATTTCCATTTCCTACCTAGAAACAATTAGCTCTAAGAAACTTAGAAAACCAGTTATATGCCAGAAACTTTACCATATTTAAGGGACTTAAGTTTAAGAAAGACAAAACTACATCTAGTTCTCCCACTGCTCACAGCCCACCAGCACTGTGATGCAGTCTATGCCTTCTTTGCCAAACAGGTATTAGGATGCGTGGTGGCGGTAAGTCAGGCGGGACAGCGGCCAAGTCGCACGGTAGACACACCACTTCCACGGGGACGAAACATTTTCAGAAAGTGTTGAAGGGACACGCTGCCCTAGTGAAATTTACACTCGTCCTCATTTAGAAGAAAAATAACCACCAGAGAAAGTAAAAAAGGTTTTAAATGCGCACCAGCACTTTTATGAATGTGAACAAAAATTTAAAAAGCCAGCCTAAAACAACCTGTGTCCTGTCTATGCTGATCTAACTAATCTAATAGGAAAAAGATAGGAAGCAAAACGAAAGCAACAGACCAAACGTGCTTGGAATCAAGAGCATTCAGGGCAGAAGAGCAGAAATTCAGGTAAGCTTTGGCTTTATTCCAATATTCATAACCTTTACCACACAACAGCCAACTTCCCCCACCCACCCCCAAGGCTTCTTCATATTTTCTCCTGAACCATCTTTTTGTGGCGTAGAGAAACTCCCCAACACAAGTGATAGTTATAACCACGTTCTATTCCAAATCACTGCTGTAGACACAGATCCAATATGTGACGTGATCCTTCTTAACCTTTCCTTTTCCTATTCCCAGCTTACTTAGATTTAAGAAAGAAAACCTAACAAAGCTATGTCATTTTTCACAGCCACAATTTACTTACTGATTATAGGCTTATGTCAGCACACAGCTTGCCTCTCCGTCTGAAACGCCCAGATTTACCCAGATGATAGGCAAACTAACACAGAGGAGCACCAACCCGGCTCCTATCTTCAGAAATTACCACCGTACAAATGCTTACTACTGGTAACCGCACTGTAGCATTACAAACAAACAAAACTCCACCTGTATGCTAGCAAGTCAAACCAAATCACGTTAGGGAAAGCTGAGTAATAAGTAAGTATTTATTTGTTGCCGATGCTGAGAGGATAAGGATGGAGTGAATCTTGATGTTCTATTAACTTACGCTGGTTCTTGTTTACATGAAGATAATGAGACTAGGGGACATTACATCATTGGAGTTTACGGGTTATAGAAGACAGAAAAAATTAGTAACGTCACACCAGTGTATCCCACCTACACAAACACAGTCGTCAATAAGCAGAGATTCAAGGACTGCAGACTGAAAGTCGATCTTTCAACAGTCTGTCGGATAACTCTCTAAAGGCTCTTTTTTCCTACCCGAACTCAACAGAAAAATGTGTTCTGCTCTCAAGTCACCTGCTTGCTAGCCTGAGATTCATGGGAATGTGTCTAAGTCACGCACAGCTCAGCTACGGAGGTTTGAGATATTTTAAAGAAAGACGGTATTTCCGACAGAAATTAACCGTTTAGGAAAAGTATGTTACAGGCTCTTTAAAGAGTGGGGTCTTCTTCTTTTCACTCTGGCCCAAAAAAGGTATCTTTCAATGCCTTTTTGTGGAAGTGGAGAATTAGGTAACTACGTGCTCTACCACAAAACCAGAAAACTTCTTTTACGATCAGTAAGCTCAAAAGACAATGGTGCCGTTAAGGCCGAGATTTTACATCAAGGCTCTCTTGACTGGATCCTCTGAAGTGGCAGTATGTTAGTGCAATATAGAAAAAATACCTCCTACAAAGAGACGCTCCAAAGCTTTTCCCGAAACAGGATTATGCAGCGCCTAACAACATAAAGGCTTCGTTTCTCCAATTAAAAAGGACGTACCCTTCCTGGAAGAACAACTGCTTTAGCCACTCTTGATATTCCAAGGTCGTACAGACAGAGAACACTTCCCTCTGCTTCTTCCAACCCAACCAGCAGTCCAGTTCTCTTCTGCCAGGAAAACTCCTTTACCACACGAACAGTGGGAGGCTGTTCATTTACTCCACTGAAACGATATGCAGAGCGCCGCTCTCCTGTCACAGAGTTCACTACCTCGAGTTGAGGACCACACGCCAGCCATGCTAGGCCATTTCTCCCTGTAAGAGAAAAGAAAGCTGACTAAAGCAAATTTCCAACAGAAGATGGAAACAACTGAAAAAATCACAGTCACCGCCCCTTCCCTTCAATAAAAGTACCTAACAGAGGAAGACCGACTTACCTAATTCTGGTCCATTATTTAAAATCACCCATTGAAATCCTCAAGCAATACATCTTAAAATTAACAACCTTATTACTTTGCATCTCTACTTGTCATTCCTGCACTGAAGAACTGTGGTGGTTTGGGATAAAGATTACAATACCTTGATCTCTACTCTTATACCGTTATACTCTTATACTCTTATACCGTTTTCGGCTTGTTTTTGCTGGAAATCCTCTCAATCCCTACGGGAATACAAGCATATTTCAAAGCATACTTCAGATATAACCAATCTAAGCCAATTCATTTCTAGTGTATTAATTTTACTTGACACATGCCGACTTTGGGCAGGGATTTGGACTTCAACAGGAAATTATCTTAAAATGGGCACCGTGTTAGTAAATTTAAACTCTTACACGTGCTGATTACAGAAAGAAATTAACACATTTTGTTCCACTGACCTACTTCAAACTCAAAGGAAGTATTAACTCGATCACTGCCCTTACAGTCAGGCAGAGAGACTCTACCTGGTCTCAACAGAAGCCTAGACATCCCGGTAGGCACCCAGCTCTACTTTCAGGTCACCCAGAAAGTCAACTCCCTAACCTGCTTAGCCACCTTCAGCAACTCTCACTGGGTACTCATCTGCATCCTGTCAAATACTTTGGAAATATGGCTGCAGCGCTTAACAGTGCTATCCTCTTCCTTCTGTTTTTAGTCAGACTCAAAAGGAAAAACCAGGGGGGGTTGCCTCTGTAACACTGTAGAAGAACTATTCCTGCGTGCGATGGCATGACGGTCACAGAGCTTGAGCTGGTGCAAATAAATAGGGCCCAAAGCAACGCTTTTACCTTTTTGAAAACTGCCTTTTGTTTCTTTAGAAATTGAGGAGGGCTCACTGACTCAGCATGTTTAAGTAAACTATTTTCATAGCACAAGATTGGTGCGGGTGGTTGTAATTTCAAAGTTCAACTCTACTAACGTTTTAATATTAGCATTTTTAATAGTTAAAACATCCTTTTTGTTCTCTCGATACCTGATGCATCTTAACAGCACCACCCGGACACAGCTGATACTATGACCCTATGCTTCAGGTAACCTCCGGGCAATAACAACTTCATACCAAGACCGAAGTTAAAGGAAAATGCTCACCTCCAGAAAACTTCCCGCGCAGCACAGAGTCGAGGCTTATCTCATCTTCCCCAAGTGCCTGAATAGTCCCCTCTGGAAACCGCAGCAGACTGCTCGTTACCTGCGCCGTTAGGTCTCGCATTCTTCACTGTAAGTAAGGAAACAAATGCAAAAATAGACTCCTGCCAGCCACAAGTATTTCTGAGATTGACAGACGTTCCATCAGTCTGCAGTGAATAATCTCCTATCCATCTCCTGTAGCTCTTTTCCTTAAAAAAGTGGCACTCAGGACGGTTTTTGATCTCACAGCAGAGCAAAAGGAGAATCCTTGGCTTTTCTGATGCCTATGAGATCACCAACAAGAAGTGATGCAGAGGTATCGACAAGACAAATAACAGGGGAAAATAACCCCAATAGACTGGGTTCAAGTCGACTCACATAGGTTAGTAAGAGGCGATCTGAGAAAAACCGTATTTTAAAAAGCTTCTCGGCAACAGGTATAAGTCTCCATTTGTGCTTTCCCTTGATTTTATACTTCATTATTTATTGTCAATTGTCTTCTAGCAGATTTCACACATCATTTACGTCTTGTCCGCTTTTTGCGTGTTTATTTTGCACATTAAGGAATACCGAGTTCTTAACTACCTGCATTCTCAAATTCTTCCAGAAAATGTACTCTTGAGATGTTCACGTTACAAGCAATACAGACTTTCACAGCTCATCAAGCAGAGAGTAGTTTTCCATACACTTATGACGTAAACACCACACAAGCACTTTAAAACACTGATTTTCTTCTATACTTAAACCCTCCTATTCCTTACTCCAGTCCTTTCCTTCCTATTGCCTGTCCTTATCACATCTCTGCAGTCTTCTGCAAAAATTTCTAGGCCTTTCAGCCAGTTTCCACACTTCTGTAGGTGCTCCACAAAGAGGTCACCTTTCAGCATGTCAAGAGAGATGCTTTTTGTGGAAAAACTTAAAAGCTGAAGTGATTTGCAAGACTAAAGAGGTGGCTAAATAAGAGATATTCCATACGCATGGAAATACAAACCACTTTAAGTAGCAGTGTTTTGCAAGTTCTGTGGGTTATTGAAAAAGCCTCTGGAAGACAAGACAGATTTAATTATCTTGTTCAAACAGCACCGCTTTCGTCATGAAGCCTCAAAAGGAAGATAGTAGACGTAGTTCGCTGTTCCTGGGTGTTAGGCATGCCGACCAGCTCAGGCATCAAACAGAACCCTTACCCTGTGCTACAAACCAGTACAGCCAGCCACTTCAATGTGCACACAAAGCCTACTGCATTAACTGTACCATACATGTTCTCCTGCAAAGAAAGTTTTATGATTGTTTCTTCCAGCGTGCACTAATTGGAATTGGCATTGGGATCTGCTGTACTTCAAGTCACAAGCACTCCATTTGAGACTCTGTTCAGTAACTTCTGCCAGCATGGAAACAACGAGCGCGTGAAACGCAGGAAGAGTAAGTCAGGGTCCGCGCTAAGCACAAGTCAACATTTGGAAAAAACTGTTGCCGATGGCAAAGCCAGTATTGCAGGACGCGGCTGCAGCCGGCCAGCCTGACCACTGCCAGCAGCCACAGCTGGCACAGGTCAAGTTCCAAGCGGGACAACTTCTTTGCAGTAGTTTTGCTGGGTTTGCTTTTTGGTACTTGTCATCATTTCAAAGCGACAGCGGGACGAACTTTTGCACTGCCTCTAGGGGCTCCAGAGAGTAAAAAGCCCCACAATTTGACCAGCATGCTGGCTTAGCTTAGTTGGAATGCTTTAATGAATATGTTTTACGAGTAACCCTTAGTACCAAATACTAATACAGATCTATCGGGTTGGTGAAGAGCGTCTTTTAAATGTTTCCGCTTGTGCCCATTGCCTCTGGTCCTGTCACTGGGCACCCCTGGAAAGTACTTGGCTCCGTCTTCTTTACCCCCTCCCTTCGGGTATTTAGATGCATTGATGAGATCCGCCCTGAGCCTCCTCTTCTCCAGGCTGAATAGTCCCAGCTCTCCCAGCCTTTCATCACAGGAGAGATGCTCCAGTCCCCTCTAACCATCTTTGTAGCCCTTCGCTGGGCCCTCTCCAGGACCTCCATCTCTCTCTTGTGAGACTGGGGAGCCCAGGCCTGGACACAGCACTTCAGGTGTGGCCTCACCAGTGCTGACGGGAGGAAGGGTCACCTCCCTCCACCTGCTGGCAACGCTCCTCCTCAGGCAGCCCGGGATACCGTCAGCCGCCTTTGCCGCAAGGGCACGTTGCTGCCTCACGGTCAACTTGGTGTCCACCAGGACGCCCAGGGGCTTTTCTGCCAAGCTGCTTTCCAGCTGGGCAGCCCCCGGCATATACTGGTGCATGGGCTTGTTCTTCCCCAGGTGCAGGACTTTGCACTTCCCCTTGTTGAACTGCACGAGGCTCCCGTCAGCCCGTTTCTCCAGCCTGCCGAAGCCCCTCTGGATGGCAGCACGACCCACTGGTGTACCGCCACTCTTCCCGGTTTCCTATCATCAGCCAGCTTGCTGCGGGTACACTCTGCCCCATCATCCAGATCGTCAATGAAAGCATTGAACAATTAACGCCCCCTCCCTGCCCCCGCCAAAGTAGCCTACTTTCAAATATTCGGTTCGTCAGTCCGGCTTTAAGGGAGAACACTGACTATGACAACGTACATGAAGGAATTTTAGGCAACAGCACAAAATTCCAAAAGGAGCACCTATGATTGCAGTGAATTAAAAACAAATGAACCTTTTTTGTAAATAAGCACGGAGATGTCTGAAAAACAAGTCTGTGTGGTAAGTACTTCATGAGTGCTACTGTAATATATTACAGTAGAAGCAAGAGAGTTTTAAGAAAAAGAGTGAACAAGTATCTTCCCGTAGGGCAGGTCATAGCATTCCCGGAAACTTCTCATCCGCATGCTCCCCAGGAGTCACCCCGAGTCACCCTGCCTTTGCCACTGCCTACCTCAACAGGCCAGGAGCACAGAACTTTGTGTGGCCAAATTGGAAATCAAATTTTAAGACACTCTACTGGGGAGATTTGAGTTTAAAACCAAACCACTCACCACCCCAAAACTCCCCACCAAAGCAGAAGGAATTCTTCTCTGGCGGATTCTGGTTTACAGAATCATACAGAACAAGAGAGATATACACATAGCGATCTGGTTCTTAGGATGTCTGACTTGCATCATTCTGCTAAGTTAAACCAAGGATGAGTGGGAAATCAAAACAGTGGGAAAATAGTTAGATGGCGATAGGTTAAAGGCATGAAGCCTCTCCTTTAAGAGATCTATCCAACACTAACGGCTTTTCTGCTCTCTTTGAAAACAATGACTGCAACCACATTCCTATTCCTGTCTCTTAGACATCAGATTAGTCTAAAGCGCCACAGGCTTACTCCATGTTGAGGGGTAAACCAGAATCCAACCTCCCAGCTGTATCCTATACCAAAGTGGTCTGTGTACAACTTGCCAAAATGACCATTCTTCTTTACCCTAGGTGCTTATGACTTCCAAACATCGTGAACCATTTCCAAAGAAAGGAACATGCCACCACTCGTAGACTGATGATTGACTTTTGGATTAAAAAGCTCCAGGGAAAAAAAAAAATTGAGAAATTACACATTCAAGCAGAATCACGTACAGCCATGACGGTAGTACACGAAAATCAGTTTCAAAGGCCAACAGTGTCATAGGCTCACTGAAGGAAAAGCTAGAAATGTGGTCAGTCGCAGCTGAAGGTATGATTTCACAAAACACGTTGACTTCCCTGCCACCAAAAGAGAGGCCTTGCTGCCGCCTCCCATCTCTCCCTCTGCTCCTTTGTTCTACTACTGTATTCCTGTGGCTTACCTTGCACCGACTTGAACGCTTTTTAGAGCACTTCATGAGCCAAGTTAGCTCCCTAAGCAGGCAGGAAACTAACCCGGAAAAGTAGATCGTTTTCCACCAGCTTAGAGAGTTAAACTGGCTCGCAGAGAGAACTAGCAAGCATAAAAGTTGGCACAAGGAAGGAGGCAGGACAATGCCTTGGGAAGAAGGAGAGGGAATTCGTCCGTCTCCGTTTTGTGGCAGTAAGCCGTTATGCTAGCTCATACACCTGTGAAACTACACACTCGCTTTGCAAGGAGAGCTAAAGCCCCTTTGCTTTTAGAAAGGACGCTGCCCAAGACACGGTCAGTCAACTTTGAACGCCCTCTTGCACGTAGAGACTCACTAAGCTGCAGCTGACAGGCGTCATTCTTTCATTCAGCCAGATGTGGAAGCTAAAGTGATTTCAGGGAAGTGTTACTTGGTGATCAGAGGACAGACAACATTGCGTGACACTCTTCAGATCACACTTTCTAAGGAAACAGGACAAAGAGCGGGAAGAAGCCAAAGAAGAAGCAGCAGAAATGGAAGAAAAGCTAAGTTCTTTTGAGGAAAACGGCATCCCCTTTGTTGAATAACAGGTGAAGGTGACAGTTACAGGGTGTTTTGAATTATTATAAATGACTGGTTCAATGACATCTTCCCCAGAAACACAGGAAGCAACTCACAAGCACTGGAGGAGCAGTAGGTGGAAAAGACACTTTCTGCACCTTAGTAGTCAGGTTCAGTGAATTAGCGCTTTGCCATAGTTTACTCCTGCAGAAGGAGGATGTAGCGAGCGAGTTAGCAGGTGATTGCGTGAGTACCCCTGGGTCCTTCCTTTCTTTCCCGCTTCGGCAGAAAACCTCCCCCCGATGCTTTAGGCAAAAACCCTACATTTAATCCAAAACCTAAGCTGGAGTCTAAAAAGCCACTGGCACAACAGAGACGGTCTGTCTCAGAATTCTACAACCAGGCTTTTCTCACTCAAGTGCAGCCTACAGATTGTCTTGCAGAGTTTGCGCGGGTGCTCCACAAGCTCTCCGAGAAGCACGAACCTACAGCAGAAGGTGAGAAGAAGAAAGAATTTCAGCTCTCTATCCCAACAGCCCCCAACAGCTGAGATCCTGTATCTGATGCAGACCATAGATTTTATTTCCCTTTCAATGGAAACACAAACAGACCCAACACAGATCAGAACTTGACGCTAGAGCCAGTTTCCCCAGCTACCTCCTACGGCCATTCTCTAACACGACTATACTTTCAGTCAAGACTTGCGGTCCCGGTCTAACGTGGTGGCTAAGCTAGCAAAAGTTCCTACAGTCAGTTCTGAAATTATGCTCTTTTTTACATTGCTTGGCGTACCTGGACAGGCAGACGTAGGTGCTAAGTGTCCCAGTACAGAACGCACACGCAGCCTCCCTAATAGAGGGAGACGGGAGTTAGCAAGACATTTCCAGCATACCACACCGGTCTGCCATCACACCGCTTGCCGCTGCCAGCACAAATTCCAGAATCACGGAATCACAATGAAGAGAAAGGCCTTCCAGAATCACTGGAGGTCATCTGGTCCAACCCCCCTGCTCAAGCAGGGTCACCTCGAGCAGGCTGCCCAGGACCATGTCCCGACGGCTTTTGGGTATCTAATTCTGAAACATGCTTTTACAAACAGCAGCCTGACAAGCTGAACTGCAAAAGCGCTTGCAACGCAGGCGACAGGCCCAGGTTTTTGGCGACTCTCTCCTACCAATTTAAGCATTCTCTCCACCACACAAGTAAAACAATACCACACCAGCAAAGGCTTCTCACCATTGTTTCTCTAAAGCTATATCCGACAGCTCACTAGGTAGAAGACACAAAATTAATAGAAGCCTGATTAAGCTCATCTCACTGTCTTAAAAAAGCAAACCCCAGGCAAATCAACGCAGGAGAACGAGTTGATGCGGTAAGTGAATGAGGAGCTGTCCTCAGCAGAACAGGATACAGTACTGTGTGCCCAAGCGCACGTGACAGCTGCCAGCCAAGGCTGATACGATCGTCCAGACCGATGCGCCTAAGGCGGCACTTGAACTACCACCTTTAGCCATACACCCCAAACGGGGTTCAGCATTCCCGACAGAATTAAGTCCCTAAATTTCCCAGCATTTTACCAAACGTGATCAGGAAGCAATTATTAGACCCGGAAGACCGACACCACGCTGCTTTCTCTTGGCAGAAGCTCCAGACCTGGAGTCACGGATCATTAAGGAAGAAATCAAGCACTTTTGGTTAAGTCAGCAACTTTGCTGCGTGATGCATGCTTCATGCAGACATCAAGAGACCCCCACAAAACGCGCTGGATTCCTCTAAAGCTGTGCTCTCCCCGTTAAGCCCAGCCCTCTTCCCGCGGTCGCCGCTCTACGCAGGTAGCGAATTTCCCGCCTCCTCCGTCTGGCAGTTACCCGTGTTGAAGCAAGGAAATGGTTTGCGAAGAGCAGCTGGGAGGGGAGCAGCGTATGGCCTTTCAGTGAAGGTGTGCCTTGAATGGTTTACTAATCAAGTCGCCATCAGACCCCTCCTTTCCCAGGGCAGCCCGTCATGCGCTCCTTGGCTCTTACACGCCACAGCCTCCTCCTGAAATGCTTCTGTCTGGCTAAGTAAGTCCTGTTTAACATTGGTTACTTCCAGCAACGTGCCCAAAATTAAAAGCAGGTTTGTTTGGTTTTGGGGTTTTTTTTTAAAAAAGAAGAAAGAACACGCCTGCCCCAAGATCTGGGGTGTTTATCTCATGGCTGGTTTTAGAGTGAAAATCTTTGGTTCTCCCTGTCAAGGACTTTGAAACGACACAAGTCTGAGCTGCTTTGACGTGGCTCGGTGCCTTCACTGGCATCTTTTATTTCTGTAAGAATTTCTTATAAAAACAAAGTGAAAACAAGAAACTCTAACGTAGTTAGAAGTAGACAGGATATTCTGTCATCTGAACCCATGAGAGCTTTGATATTCTATTGTGGACCCTTAACCAAGGGCTACGTTATTGCCAGTTTACCCAAGCTTAAAAGCCCCTGGAGGGTCTTGTCGGGGCATTGCTGGCAGAGAGGTGTGTGAGTAACAAGTCTTAAAGATGACAAGAAGGGGAAAACATCAGATGCAGAAGGCCAGAGGTTAAGGTGTCTGGCCGCGACGCCCGTTACTGGGAAACTCGCCTGAGCCGCGGCGCCGTACTGCTGCTCCCACTCCTTCCGGGCTTCCTCCAGCCGGGACTCCCACGTCGCCTGCGGACTCCGCATCAGCCAGCAAAAACCGCACCTCTTGTGAACAGAGAGACAGCTTTAACCAGGGTATCGACGTGTAAAAGAGCAAACGCCATGAGAGACGAGGACCAGCAGCGAGGGAGCCGCGCGCTGGGAGGTGGTCTGGCCTCTTGCAGAGCAAGCCCTTCCTAGCTGAACCTCCTAGGGACCGTGTGGCACGCGGGGACATAAACCCACCCTGCTGCCAAACAGCCGAGATGTTTGCTGCTGCTGCTGTCAGCATCCCAAACTGGAAATGAAAGCCGCGCTCTTCCTTGTCCTCTTCTAACCAGAAGGTGATCAATAAAATACTGAGGCCAGAGCGTGCACAGGAACCAACCCAGGTCAATCCTCTTTAAAGGGATTTGCAAATACTTGCCAACTGCAACCGCTTCCACCTCTTTCTTCAGCTCTGATGTTTGCCCGCTCTTGTCCTGTTAGAGCATTCCTTACTTTTAAAGTTGAAACATTTTTCACTCCTGCCTGCAATATCCTTGCTTACACTTGTTTGGGGCTTTTGCCTTGAGCAAACCATCAACACTTGACAAGGGAACTGACTTTGAGCAACTGGATGTGCCCATGCCAGTGCTGCAAACGAGTATAGGGACCATGTCTCAAAGGCAGAGGTTTGGGGTTTTTTTCTTTTTAAGTTTTTAAAAGCAATGTGTCTGGGGAGAAAAAAAAGCCTGTGGAAAAAATCCCAAGTCACAGACTAGTAAGTACTACTCCCATATCGACAGGCAGAAACACAGCAGTGCTGTTAGGCTGCCTTAATAAAGCAGAGCACGAGCTGGCCAGCGGGCGGTAAGGGGAGAGCATCCACCTTCGGGGAGTGCCCACCCGGGACAAGGCTCCTGGAGGCCTTGGTTCTCACGTGCCTCCTCTCAGCGTCAGATGGAGTCCTAATCCAGACAGGGGTGGGGTGGCACAACAAGGCGTGTGCTCCTGCACGTGTGTCAGGGCTGAGCAGGAGCAATGCAGGTCTCCTCTCTCCCTCCCAAGTATTCTGAAATACTTGAAATGGGCATACCGGCGTTAATATTTTGTAAAACACCTCTGATACGAGAGGCTGCATGAGAAATGGAAATGGAAATCTTACGTTCCCGTGCGTATCGCCGTACACAAACAGGGTAACTACAAGGTTTAACTCAGAGATTGTTCAAAATGGTCTCTGCCACCCACTTTGTCAGAAATTCACCTGCGGACCTACCTCAGCTGCATTCCCACCATACTTCTTCAACGTTACAGATTACCAAAAATGCCTCCTGACAACGTTTTGGGAAGTCAAAATCTACTTGCTCTTTGTAGCTATATTCATGCTGAAATACGTACGTGTTTCATCGGCTATTGGTCGCCCCGTGCTCCCGAGCCCAGCCAGTCTGGGCAACACTCTGTTATTTTCAGCCTTCAAGTTCGCTTATAAGCTGCTCACTGGGACTTGCGTTTGCCACTGCTTTGTTCCTGACCTTTTTTGTCCTTTTCAATATGAAAATACACAAAAGACAAAAAAGAAGCTGTTACCCAGACAATCCCAGCAAACAGCAAGATTTCCTGTCGAACATGACTTTTTTTCTCCCCCCCCCCCGCCCCCTCCTGGTATCTTTTGTCACTTTGCCCAGCACCTGACTGCAATTTGCACCAAGACCAGAGAGGGACAAATTATGAAAGTGTACCTGTCAGCGTAGCCTAAGGTTGACAAAGTTTCTTCGTAGCAGGTGTCTGCTGGACTCACGGCCGCAATCTGTAAGCCTATGAAAAGTATTAACTGACATTAGATTTTGAAGGAGGTTTTTCCAAACACTTTTAAACGCTACCAAAAATCAGATAAGGATTAACATGGAAAAATAGGCCATTAAGTCCTTAAACATAAAGGGAGAACCCTAGTGTCTTAGCAATCTGGCTCTTTTTAACACTTTTGCAAGAAACAAGAAAGAAAAAAAGACAGAAAGAAAGATGAGAAGATACAGGTAGTTGTTGCAAAAATTAATACTGAAGGCGCTTGAATCCTGGTAACTCTGGCTTACGCTAGCATCAACGCAAAAAAACCTCCCAAAGACGCTTTGATGGTATTTGTACGAGTAACAGTTGAAGAGTCTGTCCTTAAATTCGTTCAAAACCTCCTCGATGAATTACGGAAGTCAGCACGTGAAGAAACCCAGGTAAGCTGTTTTAAGAATACCGGCATTTCCAGTCGACATTTCCACGTGGGCACATTTTCTACTCATATTCTTCCATCTTTCACTTAATTGCACTGTCTTTGAAAAAGTACCTCTTCAGAGATGCTGGAGTATACCGCTAATTCAGCTGAGACAAAGAAGAACCTATGGGAGTTTCATCTTCTTGAGGAATGCAACATCTGGTGCACAGCACAAACAATACTCTCAGAATGCAGGAAAAACAATAGTTGTTTCGTAATACTGCCTAGTTTCATGTAAAGAACATGGCTTTTATATAAAACAGGTGCTTATGAGTTTCAGAGCTACATTTACCTATATCTAGATAAATTTTTACAAATACGCAGAAAACTCTTTCAGAAGAAATGGGGTTCCTATCTCTAATGGGGGGAGAGAGAGAGAGATTTTGTGCCAGCCACCTGTCTGTTCCGAAAAGAGAAGTGCCCTCCATTTGAGTAACGCGTTTAATAGGGGCAAGAAACTTTTGGCCAGCAGAAGGGTTCTCACCTTTATGTTGCATAGAAAGCAATCTTCACTTTTAAACTACACCCACTTTCACCCATGTCAGAGCCATGCAATTCTATTTCAACAGGTAAACTGGGTTATAAATTCAAGAACCCATTGACCATGATGGTCCTGCTCTTTCCCCCCAGAGCAGACCGCAGGAGTTTCGTCAGGACCGAGCCCCTGTGTGGGATATGCAGCACTTTCTTTCCTGTAGCAACCTCAGCCAGAGCACTAAGGGAAAATAAAGTGAACCGATGTGAACGATATAAGCGTAACTATCAAAATCAAATTTACATTCATTTCTAAATAAATCTAAATCGAAAAAAAAGCTACCGGATTAGATACTTCAGTATATTCGTGCGTATGTACACGCTTCAGTATATTCGTGCCTACCTACATCCCAGGCTTCATTCATTTAAGTAATTTCATTAACCACACAGCAAGGAATCCTGAATGGAGGAAAGGTGGGTGGGTTTTTATATAGATAAAATATATATATAAAAAATATATTTTTATATATATGTATTTTTTTATATATATATATATATAAAAAATGTATTTTTTACTTCACAGGAAAGGATTTTAAAAACAATACCTGATGACACTGCCTAACGTGGTTAGACTTAGATTTACACGCGTTCCTTCCTTCAGTCTGTCTCTTTCAGATCCTGAGGATTTTTGCCTTTCGCTTCCTGCCAAGTCCACCAGATTGGTAACTGACTGACTGGTGATCGCTTCATCGAGAAAAATCCATTAACATACGGTATCAACAGCAGGAAAGATTGCCAAATCAATAGCTCAGACATTATCAAGTAAGACAGAGAAAACGACGCTCTGCAGAAACGCAGAGGAAATAGGTTGTGAGAGTTACCAGTATTGGTAACGCCAATCCTGGTCTCACAACTTCCTTCCCGGTGGGATTCGGGCGCACGTGGCCCTCTGGCCTCATGTCTTTGCAGCTGCCCCACTGCAGCGCTCCCTGACGCGGGTCGGGGATAAGTCTGTGCCACAGGCTGCCCCACACTTGCGCCGCGCTGTATGAGCTTGCTCGCTATAGGGCCGCTTGTTATACCCAGCCCAGGAGTTCTGCATAGCGCTAACGGGCAAGCAGCAGCTACCAGAGACAAACGGTGACCGTAGGTTGTTTCTGGACACCAGTGAGAGATTTTCAAAGACCACTTGTAATATTTGGGACATGGAGAATCATAGAATCATAGATCATAGAATCATTAAGGTTGGAAAAGACCTCTAAGATCATCGAGTCCAACCGTCAACCCAACACCACCAGGCCCACTAAACCATGTCCCTAAGCGCCTCATCTACACGTCTTTGAAATACGGCCAGGGATGGTGACTCCACCACTTCCCTGGGCAGCCTGTTCCAATGTTTCACCACTCTTTCAGTAAAGAAATTTGCGGAAAGTGAAGGATCTTACACACGGAGTCAACCTGCAAGCAGGCAGTGGTTTAGGACACCTCTGCCTCTGGCGAGCCTCACTCCGAGAGCAGCAGTGGTGGACAGGGCACGAGCGCCAAAAATGTGGGCTGGCAAGGCTGACCCTGCAGCCCAGGGTGAGGAAACCCAACTTGCTCTCATCCGCTCGCTGTCACGGAGGTGGCAATAAACAACGATGGGTCTAGGTAAATCAGAGCCACCCTGGATTTTGTGCCTGCATAAACTTCCACGAGTTCGTTTTATGCTGCACCTAACGGGACTAAATTCATTAAGAGCGCTAAACAGCTATACTGAACAGTGGAAACAGTGCCTGCGCGCTACACCTGTTTGAATTGGATGGTGATGACCGTGTGAGACCGACTGCTCACCACTGGTGGCATTGATGGCAGTCGTAGCTGTTGTTCTCGTCTTCTTCCCTTGTTCCACCAACCTCTCGATCTGTGCGTAATTATCTACAAGGCACCAGCTTCAAACCGTCCACATAAAAACCTTGCTGCTGGTCTTCTCTAATCTTGAGCCCGCCAGGCTTCCTGGTTTTAGAGAGTGAGTCTGTTACCTGGGGAGAGACATCGGTAGTCAAAATTTTTTACTAAAATAAGAAAAAAATTGCGACACTGAGTAAGGATAGAACAAAAATTAAGATAGACTGCGGCTGAGCACGGGGTAGTTACTCTGGCTTCACCGTGTTCAGAAACTCATTCCCAGAGAGTTCCACTTTCCAGGTAAACTTAATCTACATGGAGAGCTCACATGTGTAGACTTAAGACGCTTGCACAATTCAGGATACAGGCGCTATTTCCCTCTGCTTCTGTTACCGTCATTGGATGAGGAGTTTAACAAAGCTTATTCCGTGAGCTGCTAAAACTAATGAAGTTTGTTCTCCTGAGTATTCATTTTTTTCCTATCATCTCTCCCGCCCATTTGTCACGCCCCACCTGTGGGAAGGGGAGAGTGACTAAGATCCGCAAATCCCCTCGGTGTGGATTAAGGTGAAATAACACTCAAGGTCCAAAAAACGAACTCCAACTTTAATGGCACAAACACTTCTATAAGCATCAACCCTCTATGTCTTAATATATAACACAAGCTAAGCGGCTTTGTGGTGAGTTGAGGTAGGCCTTGTATTACTTAACAACATCAAAAACGGAGAGCAAGAAGGAGAAGGAAAAGGAAAAAGAGAAAGAGAGAGCTGAGCAGCAGGAAAGAAGGGGAGAGAGAGAGAGACAAAGAAATCACCAGTCCTGGATCCAGCGTCGGACCTGCCAACTGGGGGGGTCGGTGCAGAGAGAGAGTGCCCCCGGGGGCTCACGTGTGCCCCTATTTATTGGCTCCAGCCCAAGGTTTCTAGAGTCTTCTCTCACCCCAGCTCCAGGACTGGTTGAGACATTAGTCAGTCAAGGAGAGTGACACCGGGCCCCTCCCCGTGGCTGGCTTCCGGAGCTTTTCCTGGGGCATTGTCTGTGCTTACAGCACAGACACGTGGGCCTCGTCCCTTACACCATTGCATCAAATTTGTCTGAAACTGGCCACATGGCTCAAAACCAGCGAGGAGCAAGGTACAGGGGAAAGGAGTTCACAAACAAGTGGCAAACTGTATAAACCTTAGAAGGAAAGCTAAAAACTCCACCCTCTGAGACACAGACCACCTTCAAAATCCCCTCCCAGCTTAAGAGAAACAGATTCCCCGTTTTCAATTAGTAATGAGTCCTGTGTCTGCCGACACAGGAGACAAACAAGAAGAGGAACACGGGGGCGGGGGCGGGGGGGGGAGTGAATAAACCCGCTAACTTTCTTCTTCACCCCTTTTTTCTTCAAAAAGGAGCAAAACACAGAAAGGAGAAAGAGGAAAAGTACTACAAGGGATGAAACAACTTAGCCAGCGGTACGGCAGAGCAGCCGGGTAGCTCAAGCAGCAAAAAGATGCTGTTAGGTCCAGACAGCACCCACACACTTCAGCCAACATGCCCAGAAGGATCACGTGAAGACAGCATAAAGGATGATTTTCAAATTACAGTAAGCAAAAAAGAAATAAATGTACACAGAAAACTACGATTTATTAATACTGAAACAAAGCGAGTTCGTTACCTGCTTGTTATAAATTTCCAGCATACTGCAAGCAATCTGTAAAGACAAGAAGTAACTCAAAGGTAAAACGCCTTTGAAAAAACCCCACAAACTTAATGGACTGTCATCCCACTGCAAAAATAACGCAGGTTGCACGGATCAAAACTTCCCTTCCTCCCAAGCCATTACATAAGCTTAATGCATGCAGGTATTTATCAGATCCATCCTGTTTCATCACAACTCTCTTTCTTCTCCAGCATTTCGTCAGCCTACCCTTACGTGCATAATCCTTACTGCTGCCTAGGTACACTCCATTAGAAGGTTAGACTCCTAAAAACTAACATTTTCGGTTCTCGTGTTAGGGATCCATTAACTACACCTGCGACAAATTATCATTTTAGGGTTTATCTGTAAATCGAGCTGTACTACATCAACTTTTTATTCAACGCTGTTTTATAGGATCCACTACGGCTCGTACTGTAAGTTGCTCCATATAGCCACAGTTTCTGGTTCCGCTGATTTGAAATTAACTGAGTCTTTTCAAGTACAACCTGGAAAGATCTTGGAAGTAAATGACACTTTGTGCCAATCCCACCTGGTACTGCTTGTTCTTGGCCCGATTCCGGGTGGCTTTGAAGAGCTCTTCGCACACAACGGGCACCAGGCCTCTGTTTGCACCGTACCCGATCATCGAATAGCTCTTCCCTCAGCCGGTCTGACCGTACGCCAGCAGAGTAGCATTATAACCTTGCCAGGCGTTCTCCAGCACTCCTTGACCAAGATCACGAGGGACCTCTCTCTCAAAAACGATCAAGTGCACCCTCTTCATAGATGAGCAAGCAAATGCATACGCAAGCACCGCTGTCCGGTAGGAGCGCCCCCACTAATAGTTTAAATTAGGAATCAAGATTTGCAAGCACGCTTGCAAGTAATACTGACTTCCAGGATGACAGAAACGTAGAAAAAATCCAGGTAACGCTTCAAACCCGTAAACTGATAAATGCCAGTCATTGGCATTACACTACACTGACATGACTGCTAATAATGGGAGACAAACAAACTGACCAGACTACAACTGTGTATTAGCTAAGACTGCTTTTAGCTGGTTCTTTGAATAAAATCTTACCTGGCCTGCATAACTGTTGGATGCGGCTGAGACGAGCATACCATTCTCGTCCTTTAGGAAGCTACTGTGAGACCAGTAGGCTAGATCAAAAGTAAAGGTTTTCCTGTGCCCTGGGTTCCTAGGGACATATACGCTTGTGCTGTTGGTGTTCATAGAAATCACACACCTGCTTCCTGCATCCTTCTCTCTCTCTCTCCCTGTATCAAAATTACAGTTGGTGTACCAAAATACAAGCAGTCAGTCATTCGCTAATAATTCATGCTTTAGTCTGGATTTAAACCAAGTTCAACAGCAATGCACACCACACCAATGACTGCTGCGGGATAAGCCCCCTCTTGAACCATGCCAGGTGATACACAGCCAAGGAGTAAGTGACCTGAACGAACGGACACATCAGTGACTGTAACTTGCGTTGTTCCCTCTATGTCACACCTTGGTCATCCGCACAGCACAGTGCATTGGAAAATGCATTTTATTTTAGGAACAGCTTTAATGCAAAAGGAACCACAGTACCTTTGGTACCAAGCATACCAAAGAGACTCATTGTCTTGACTGCTTTGGTGAAAAAAGCATTCCTGGAATGGAAAGCTGGAAGTTTTGCACAGAAGACAAAAGCACAAACAAAATAAGAAACAAATGCTATCTTATTACTGGAAATTCTGTTATTTCATAGTATTTTCAGATTGGCCTAGACTAATAGGTTACAAGCATTGCCGAACAACTCACGAGAAACTATGGATTGGCTTCTGCCTGCAGCTTGTTTCTTCCCCACCAGACATCAACAACTTAGTTGTTGATTAGTTACACGGGAACCGATGAAATTGCAGCAAATAAATTTGTTGCGCTGACAACCCTGAGAGTAGTCTTCCATGAGAGGAAGTTCTGACGGGGGATTAAACTACTTTGTTATCTGCGGCCTTGTTTGCACACTGGGCATGTTCTTGTAATATCATCTGTTAAAATTTTAAGCAAAGGACTGCCACCAGGTCCTTGGGGGAAGGCCTCCTCCCCGGTGCTCTCCTCAAATATCGATCGTCTCTTTCTGCCCCGACGTCCTGTCCTTACTGTAGTCCCGGCTGTGGCTGATTCCTCGTTTGGCTGCGCAGGTGTTGGCTCATGAGTACCCGTTTTTCCTGGTTTAGCGTGTGGAGCTCTTCTTGTTCTTCTCCCAGCAGTATCAAGGACTTCCACTTTGTCCTGGTTTCAGCAGGGATAGAGTTAATTTCCTTCCTAGTAGCTGGTACAGTGCTGTGTTTTGGATTTAGGGTGAGAACAATGTTGATAACACACCAATGTTTTAGTTGTTGCTAGGTAGTGTTTACACTAGTCAAGGACTTTTCAGCTTCCCATGCTCTACTGACTGAGAAGGCTGGGGGTGCACAAGAAGCTGGGAGGGGGCACAGCCAGGACAGCTGACCGAAACTGGCCAAAGGGATATTCCATACCATGTGACGTCATGCTCAGTATATAAAGCTGGGGGAAGAAGAAGGAAGGGGGGGACATTTGGAGTGATGGCGTTTGTCTTCCCAAGTAACCGTTACGCGTGATGGAGCCCTGCTTTCCTGGAGATGGCTGAACACCTGCCTGCCCATGGGAAGTAGTGAATGAATTCCTTGTTTTGCTTTGCTTGCATGTGTGGCTTTTGCTTTCCCTATTAAACTGCCTTTATCTCAACCCATGAGTTTTCTCACTTTTACCCTTCCGATTCTCTCCCCCATCCCACCGGGGGGGAGTGAGCGAGCGGCTGCGTGGTGCTTAGTTGCCAGCTGAGGTTAAACCACGACAGTCCTTTTTGGCACCCAACGTGGGGCTCGAAGGGTTCGAGATAATGACAGGTTTGATTGGAATGTGCTAGATCGAATTTATACCTGTTATAGCTGTTTAGCTATTAATTGGCAGGCTCCTGTGCTTGCCACGGGGCTTGCTTGCCTTACTGTATATTAGAGTCCAATGCTCGTTAGTGGCTGTTTTTTGCTTTCACTGCTTGCTGTACCGCTGTACTGCTTATCATCGTATTCTGCTGTGCCTGGGAACATTTTGATAACGCAATGGCGATGTGCCTGGGCTGGCAGATGGCCAGGGCATCGCTGCTGTTTCTGTGCTGCTGTACTGGACAGGCTGGAACTCCAGTGTGAACTCGAGTCGAAGGGACTGTGACCTGTGGATGAGTCCATGCGGGAGCAGGACACCCCAAAGCGTCTGTGGCCGTGGATAAGCCCATGCCAGAGCAGGTACATCTCGAAGCGTCTGTGGCCGCGGTTACGTTTGTGCTACAGCAGGTTTACTTCTGAAGGGACTGTGGCTGCGAGTAAGGCCACGCTGGAGCAGGTATATCTCTGAAGACATTGTGGCCCATGGAGAAGGCCGTGCTGGAACAGGTGCATCTCAAAGTGACTGTGGATAAGTCTATGCCGCAGCAGGCGTACCCCTGGAGAGACTGTGGCTCATAGATAAGGCTCCACTTGGAGCAGGTACTACCCTAAGGGACTGCAGTCTGTGGATAAGTCCAAGCCAGAGCAGGGGCAAGGGGAGGAGTTTATTGCAATGTTAAACCCTATGGTTTAATCTGAAGGGACCAGGGGTGGAGATTGTAATGGAAACACCTTTAAATTGTTGTAACCCATGATTTGAGTTGCATGTTATAGGAATTACTATAGCAGAAACCCCTTGTTGCTAGCCAGGCTAGGAGCAAGGGGAGGAGTTCATTGCAATGTTAAACCCTATAACCTGGCCCAAAGGGACCAGGGGTGGAGATTGTAATGGAAATACCTTTAAATTGTTGTAACCCATGATTTGAGTTGCGTGTTATAGGAATTACTATAGCAGGAACCACCCGAACAAGTGGAGGACAAGCCTTACAAGAAGCAGTGCAAGTGCAGCAGTGACCTGACCTGAGCTGGCTTTGGTACCCAGTAACTCCACGCAACACACCACCTCTTCTGTCCTGAGTGACCACCATCACAGATGGAGCCCAAAGTCACGGACTAAATGAACTCAATGGATATTTCATGGACATTTCTGGACATTTTACAGACATTCCACAAGGGTGGTCCATAGACTAAGGGAATGATATCTGTGTGTTATATCAAAGGACGGAAAGCGGGGTGGTTGGTTAATGAGGTTGCACTGGAAAATATGGGACTTGAGCATGACGTAGATGGTATAGAATAAGGGGTGGATACTGTCCTGGTTTCAGCAGGGATAGAGTTAATTTCCTTCCTAGTAGCTGGTACAGTGCTGTGTTTTGGATTTAGGGTGAGAACAATGTTGATAACACACCAATGTTTTAGTTGTTGCTAGGTAGTGTTTACACTAGTCAAGGACTTTTCAGCTTCCCATGCTCTACTGACTGAGAAGGCTGGGGGTGCACAAGAAGCTGGGAGGGGGCACAGCCAGGACAGCTGACCGAAACTGGCCAAAGGGATATTCCATACCATGTGACGTCATGCTCAGTATATAAAGCTGGGGGAAGAAGAAGGAAGGGGGGGACATTTGGAGTGATGGCGTTTGTCTTCCCAAGTAACCGTTACGCGTGATGGAGCCCTGCTTTCCTGGAGATGGCTGAACACCTGCCTGCCCATGGGAAGTAGTGAATGAATTCCTTGTTTTGCTTTGCTTGCATGTGTGGCTTTTGCTTTCCCTATTAAACTGCCTTTATCTCAACCCATGAGTTTTCTCACTTTTACCCTTCCGATTCTCTCCCCCATCCCACCGGGGGGGAGTGAGCGAGCGGCTGCGTGGTGCTTAGTTGCCAGCTGAGGTTAAACCACGACACACTTTCCCACCCGAATGTATGTCTTCCTGCGTAGCGACAGATTCTGCGTCTGCCAAGAGATTTTGTGCCCCCTTCCTCGCACTTCTTCTAGGAGTGACAGGAAGTTTAAATCCTGTTGGAGGAAGCGATGGTTTAGACAGATCAAGGCCAGAATTTTCTGAAACTTCTGAGGAACTCATCTTTCTCCTTCTGCCTCTTTTAGTTGGCACAGGTAAGAGGAGTTGGTCACTAGGCTGCACCTCTTGATCCTTGACCATATTTTCAGTAAATTGTAAATTAATGCCTTTCAGTTTTCTTGCACTTCTACTGGGACTGACTGCCGCTTTTACCTTATGATCAGTGCCAGTCTGGCCGGTTTCTCCGTCTCCTGCTGACCTTTTTCCTCCTCTAGTCCTTTTGGAAGTAGCAGAAGCAATAATGCTACCTTCAGCCAGAGGCGTTTCCTCATTAGCCCCTTCCAAGAGTTCAGATGCAGCTTCCTTTGCTCTCCTTAATCCTCTTCTTGGAGTAACGGCTATGGACTGCGCACTGACGGACAACGGTTGTCCATCAGAATGGCTGCTTTCTACTTTCTCTAAATTAGTCTGTTCAGGCTTCCTACCTCTCCTAGGAGTAACAGGCATCACAGGTATTTGCTCATCTTGAGCATTTTCTTCTGCCTGAAGACTAGAAGTCTCAGACGCTTCTTTTCTTCGCCTGGTACTTCTCCTAGGAGACACTCCTAACAAAACTGGTTTGTCTGTCTTCAGTAGTTGCTGATCGCCTGCCGAGGGAATACTTTGACTTCTGCTCAGCCGTCCCCTTGCGCGTGTTCTAGGAGTGATGACATACTCTACTTGATGCATGCTGGTTTCATCTTCCGCTCCTTCTGGCACAGCTGTTACGGGAGCTTTTGCCTTCTGGAATCTAGTTACCTTCTTACCTATGGTTTCATGAATAGATTGCTCTACAGCTTCAGATGTAAATTCTTTACTTCTTGTGCCTTTGATTACATCCAGTGAGTTCTCAGCAATAGCCACCTTAATGGGTTCAGGCACGTATGGGAGCGACTCTGCAGTACTTTGAGATTCCTGATCACTAGTTACAGTGGACACTGAGGTTGTAACATGTTCCTGGCTTTCAGTATTTCCCAAACTGTTCACAGGCTTTTCCTCTCCTGTTGTGCCAGCCAGATTAGAAGCATCGACTAACGGAGGGTCTCCCACTTCCGTTTCACCTTCTTCACCTTCCAAGACTAAAGTAAAATTACTCTGAGATGTAAAAAGCTCTCCATCTCCCTCAGCCGCATCACATTCACCATCTTCATTATCAGGCAAATCACATGCAAACTGTTGCTCGATAGTATCATAGCTGTATTGAAGAGCGCCCGATGGCTGCAGTTCACTATATGGTGATGGTTCAGGTGCCTCCTCTGAGGTTTGTGCCTTAACCGCACTATCTTCAATAACCTGAAGTTAAAAAGTGTCTGTTAATGCACTATTAATTACCAAACAGACTAACTTCAAACTGAGGACAGTGAAATGCTGCTTCTCCTTTCAGATCACCACTGCATGTGAAGTTAGAAACCTGCGATGGACTCTCTACTACAGATGAAAGTTAATGCGTTTAAGGGACAGAGAAGAGAGCATTCAGTGTATGCAATCCCATGCTCCATTTCTGATACTTCTGTTCACGACTAACGATTTGCCACCACCCGTGAGCAAAGGGAGCAGTTTTACAGTACAAGCTGTGTACACAACTGGCAGTAATCACCACACTGCAGTGCTTTCTGGACTGACTGCAGATCCACACAGAGTGACCGGCTCTGCATCTAACAGGCTAAAATACAGTTATGTCCCCAAAGTTTAACGTTTCAGTCACGACAGTTGTGACGGCAACAGGTAGTCAAAGTGGCCACGTATCACACGCGACAACTCAGCGCTGCACTTTAAGGAATCACTTGGATTGCATGAGACAGCACATACACTCTAAATACCTCCATCTCATGTTTTGTAGTTCCCTGTACGGAGCAATTATTCTTGCCTTCTAGATCCACATGAGATACTCAAGCTCTTACGCTGAGCACAAAAGTAGTATCTGTTACGTCTGCCAAGTGACTCAAACGGTCAAGCTAATTTAATCAATGCGTAAAGACCTTCGCCCAGCCCTCTAAGTTCTAGTGCTAGCCAACGATGGCAGAAGGAAGAAGCCACTCAACAGGAGTCTCCGTAGAATCTGCTCATTTTCTTGCCTCCTGCCTTGTCAAAAGTTGCTGAGCACCATAGTATAGCAACGTGTCATGCCTCAAAACTCAGTTCAAGAAATACTAGTCTCCATAAACTTTCCCTTTATGCTTACAAAGCTACGAACAAGAGAGCAGTAAGAAGTTTGTCCCAAATTCAGTGAAGGTAGACAAGCCAAAACCAGATGTTTACATACAAATCCGTAAGAACCAGTTACAACGAAAGCAGAAAAACCTTCACTGTACTGCTACCTGAATGACTGCAGAAGCTTTGTGACCGTCTCCTGTCCCTGCTCCCTTCTTCCCATCACAAATTTTCCACTTACTCCCTCCCATAAGTGATTTATGTATTCCCAAGTCTAGAAGCATCTTCTCTACAGCGTTGTCCTAAATCCCAAAGCTGAGACGAGCTAAAGAAGTGACTGCCTATTTAACTTCACTGGAAATCTGGAACGCTGAAAAGCGTTTTCTCTTCCTTAAGACCAACCAATTTGTGGTACGCCTACCTTTCACTTTGTGTTTCACTCCAACTACTGTTGATTCCTGTGAGTATAAGCCTACAGGAAATTGACAGTATGCTCTATATGGTACTTAGAGGACATCCACAAAGAATCCAGATAACTCACCAGCCCCAGTAGAAGAAAGAACAATGGGGGAAAACCTGGGACACCTGGAGAACCTCTAGTTCCAATTTTCAGTCCATGTCAACAAGCTTTTAACAGTCGTATTTTACAAAGTTTAGATGTTAAAAAAACATGGTCTTAGCAAAAAAAAAAAAAAAAAAAAAAGTTTTAAGTACCTGGAAATATCTTGACACTGAAATTAACTCATTATTGGGAATTCTGTTTATGTTAATAAGGAACAAAGAGGAAAGGATCTAAGCACCTAAATCATTCTGAAAACAACTTTGGTTCCCACATCATTTTGTCATTTGGTAAATGGCCCCAGTATCGAAAGCTGCACTCCCCAACTTTTCTTACTGTCTTTAACATTAAAACTATTTCTTTTTTGAGTCAAATAAGAAACGTCTAAGTTCTAGTAAACCAAATGAATGCATGGTTATTTTAAAAAATAGGTTAGGCTTTTTTTTTTTTTTTTGTGTGCTACTACAGCTCTCAAAGGCCGAAGTCTTGACAGGTTCTATTCTGTGTTATAGGTACAGAAAATGCATAGGAGAAAAACGTATCTGCCCGTACGTAATGAGGTTTTAACTTGTGTTAACCAGCTAAAGAAACCGAGACGTTTATGTGTGCCTTCTAATTGTCAGTAAGACAGGACTGTCCTCAATTTGCAAAGTGGTTTCTATTTTGTAGAACATGAGAAAATAGTTTACTTACATTAATTTCCTCAGTTTTGGGAAGATTGTTAGAAACAGTTATTTCTTCCTGCAGAAAAGGAACATTTTCTTCAACTTCAGCTGCTTCTAGGTTATGTTCTTTAGGTAAATCCACACACTTCCCCTCAAGGGGATTTTCTGAATGAGTATTGACCACATCCTCACTGTCAAGGATACTTATCACAGCTGGAAGAGAATTACACAATTTTAACTACTGTAGCAATGACACGGGCTTAAGCCACAGGAAGTAACAGAGGGAGCAGCAGCCAACAATACAGTTCTCTATCCTGCCACATACATTGGGCTTTCTCCAAAACCCAGAAGCCAGAACTATCCATCTGGTAAAGGAGGCAGCCCCACAATAAAAAAAAAATTAAAAAAAAAAAAAAAAAAGGAGGAAGGGGAAAATCAGCTGGCAAGTCCATAGAGAAAAAGAACAACAGAGGAAAGGGTGGCTGCAAAGGCACACTGATAGCTAGTTATTCTTCACAGCCTGAATACTGAGAATGCATCATCTTTTAAAATAGTAACTCAAGCAGCAGATCCCATAGCACACAAATTAGTGGTGGTGTGCAACATTAAAATAAATACTCTCCTTCTAATTTCTCAATATCTTTACCAAGAACAGGAACACTCACCATGCATTTTCTACAAGGACTTCCTCTGAGGAGGGTATTCTCTCCACAGTTTAATGAAAGTTAGCAGTGACGTGCTAGTACTACTTTAATCTGAGACACCTGTAGTGGTACGGCAAACTACACATTTTAGTTCAGGAGTTCAGCTACCTTAACTCACATAACATCTCCAACGTTCACTGTCTGCCTCCGGGGATTCGGAAAGCTGTGGATTTGTTGCAGCTGGTATGGCTTTTCCTTCTGATGCAGAGGACGTTTTGGACTCCTGGTGGTTTGTTTCACTTCATGAACAGAAAGAGAGAAATTCATCATAAAGCTTCAAAACAAACCTTGAAGAGCTTTACAAATTACTTTCTCACTGTAAAATCTTCAAGTTTCAAACCAGAAAAAAATTAAGAAAAATTAGAAATTCCTTTACCAACTTACCTACATTCAATTTGTGACACTCATTTTATGCAATGAAACAAGTACGTCACTTCTTCCCAGCTATTTAACACTAGATATTAACATAACAACAGAGTTCTATTAAAGAATAATATACTCTTTGTCTTCTGTAGAAAGAGTGCAACTGCTGTACTGGAGGTTTAGAACAAACCGAACAAAAGTTGCTACCAGTGTATGTTACCACGTGAAATTAAGGGTTATTTCATTGCTAACATTCTGTCTTTATCACTAAGCAGTTGCAGCTTTTAAAGTACCTGGTGAGAAAACTGCTTCCCTTTCCATAAACCAACAGATGCTAGCTGAGCATACACAGAAAATAGAAATTAAGTGTATAAAATACTGCCAGAAAGTATTCAAACCCCAAAATAAACTCCCTGACTTTACAGGAATCTCAGGTGTAATTTTTAGCTACACAATTTTCAGACAAAAGCAGGGCTTATGTTCATAGTATCTGCTTAGTAACCCTCAAACGGTAAAGAGGTTTATATAGCCTGTTGAATGAAGTCTTTATCACCATACCTTGGGGTCTGCAATGATTTGAGGAAAAAAGACTCAAATTGGCAGCTAGTCCATTTGACTTACATTCATGCCAAGTTAGTTCTGTTCACAGACAGAAAGGAATAGAAAAGCCGTTAGATAGAAGAACACAGGAAAGAACGAACACCAGGTCAAAATCATAGTTTCCAAACACAGGAAAGCCAGCAGTTACATGTTGCGTGAACCCCAAGATCTATCTATTCCATAAACTTACCCTTCACTTGCAGTCCCAAACGTAGCAGCCTCAGCAGCTTTAAACACCAATTTACCATCCTCGGGAAGGGTAAGACATTCAGCATTTGATTCTGCCACAAATCCTACAAAAACAGACAGATGGACAACTTCTCTATTGCACTTAACATCGTTTCTTTTAAAACGCTCCTATGATTTTAAAGTGAGCCTTTATGCATTTCATCTAGGATAGCGATCTAACAAAATAATGCTACCAAGGCTTCTAATGCACAGAAGGTCTGAATTCTTCTTTCCAGTAAAACAAGAAGTCTGATGCATAGTTTCAGACAACAAAAGAAAATGGCCATAGATACTCTGTTTACAAACTAAACTTGATGTTACTGACCTAATACATAAAAACTTCAGGAAACATCCCTCCTTCTTAAAATCGGGCAGTAAGTTTTCTTATTTCTCATTCCAGCAATGCTTCTTTCCTTTCTTGACTCCATTGCCCCTCTGCTGCAAGAGCGCATCTAGGGTCTTTTCTTGTTCTTTTCTCTAGTGATTGACTGGTGGTGTTGAAACCCAACTGCTTGCTAACCTGTGTTTATCTCAACAGCTTCAATTTTAGAAACATCCTTCTTTTCTTCTTTGTTTCTACTGCCTGCTTCCTCCAGATCCAGCAATTACCTTTGCAGACAGGATGCAGGACTGGGATAATTTTGCTAGCTCAGGCCAAACAAGAGCTATACTGCCTGCCCTCTAATGTTTCCAGAGTACTGAAATTGTATGGAGCGGCTTGTATCATAGTCCAGCAAGAACAAAGTTTCTTTATAAGGTTATTCTTTAGTGATTAGTACCTTATCATTGTTTTTAATGAAAAGCACCTTTGATTTCTTCTCCAAATACAAGACATCTAAAATAGGACGGGCAAATGTTTTGACCTGCCTTACTAGAAGCACTCAGATCTGGAGAATCCCTTTTACCCATGTACACGGAGTCTGTATCTGGGCACTCCTGTTATTTAAAAAGGCGCTAAGGAACTCCAATAGCAACAATCACTCTCTAGGATCCCCCAGAATCATCTCAGACTTAGGACTGAACCAGGACGCATATGATGCACTGATACCGGAGCACACACTCACTGCTACGAACTGTTTCAAGACCTCAGGCACAGACCTCTGACACTTGCATGCATGTCCCAGGAATAGCAAACTTTTTTTCTAGAGAGTTGAACAGACTGAGCTCTGTTTGTCAAACACTGATTGTAGCTGTGTTGGCACATCTTCTCCCTGTTCCTGCACTACTTTCATTCCCAGCTCTTCATCACTGCTCACCAGCTAGCGAGCTACACCTCTTCTAATCTGCCAGCAGACCTGTTCATATGAACACATCCTCGGCAGCTGGACTGGCTTGAAGCAGTTGAATTGAGCTGAATTACCAAAGACCAACTGAAATAGGTTTGGAAAAGGCTGCATAAGCTGTTGAGCCAGAAAAATGAGCAGGCATAGCTGTAATGAGAAGCAGATACACAAGCAGACTCACTTCCAGAAGAACACTATTTAACTGAGCACTAATGAGGCTGTCGGATTTTTTTTTTTCCTTTCTTTTTTTCCTATCTAGTCAAAGCACGCCATACACTAAGCTTGCTGTAAAATCCTGCAGCCTACAGAAGTACCCCTAAAACATAACCAGAAGCCTAAGTTTTCGACTTGAATCCCTCTCAAAACTCCCACAAGTCACTGCTGCCTCCCAGCTGCAATTACACACAAGAAATGCCAGCCAAAAGCAGTATACGTACTAATGTCCAGGATACCTAAAAAAGGACTCGAAACAGAGTGGCAATTTTAAAAGCCTAGGACAAGGAAGTGCCTGGGACACTTGTGAACGCTCATTGTTAACTGTTGCACTCATCAGTACTTTAACTTTTTGAAAACATTTGAAAAACTCAGAAACTTAAGTTATCATAGGATGAAACACACCAACTTCTTTTCTTAGGTCTGATGAATCTGGTTGTTCCATCTGGAAAGGTTTATCTTCAACAATTTCACTGTCTTCTCCGTTCTCCGATTCTTGAAAATCAGCAGTTTCTTCAGTGGAAGAATTAGCTGGTTTAGCAGCTATAAAGATAACATCATCTTCAAAATCACCAGGTGATTTTGCATCATGATACTCCAAAGTAGTTTGGTCTGACCTGGCAGAGAAGTTACTGTTTTCTCTGCTGACATCCATTTTCTCCAAACTCTCCCCAGGTATGCTTTCTGAAGACTCTTCCATTTCAGCACAATCATCCACAGGATTGCCCAGACTAAACAGAGTGGGTTTAGCTCTACTTTCAGACCAAGCATCCTCCCCCACTCCATGATGATGCTCAGACGAAGCTCCAGAGAGTGATTTATCATCTCCTGTTACCTTTTTCTTTTTTAAACAAAAAAAAATTCACGATCAATAACATGCATATGCTTTTTGTCAAACCAAGACAAAAAAAGAAGAAACATATACCTGTATTTGTAAGTCTTACAAGTGTCACCTTAAGCAAGGCACTACAAAATTAGTTCTCATTCTAGCACTATCTTAGCTTTTAAAGCTGAGTGTAAAAATTAACCACACTTCTGACTGCGTATTGAGTTTCCACGACTTGGAGAATTCAGATGAAGTGGGTCTTTTAAGTGCCTGCTTATACTGTCATCTCAAGGCTGTTCACTGGGTTCACTACTGTGTTTTCAAGAAGAGGGAGCTTTGCATACCTAAAATCATAACTCAAGCATTCTCTTTGTTATGCTTGCCTTTTCAACTTGTATGCACTACTAAAGTCTTTTAGTGTTCACGATGCCTGTAGCAGAAGCGTTCAGGTCTGCTTACCTCAGCTCAAGAAAGATTTTACAGTATTGACAGGGTTTAAAAGGAGGAGGATGAAACTAGCTTAATGATACGGACAGTATTTGATAAGAAGAAAGAGGTTACGACTCAGAGAGATCACAACTATGTTGTTCAGGTAGGCAACGGCAAAAAGGTCGGCACCAAGAAGATGATAGGCCCAACGTTACTTCCTTGCATGATAAGAGTTTGATGGCAGTGAATGGAAATACAGTTTAACACAAACAATCAGTAACTAAAATTACTGCAAAAAGCCATCACGGAATTTGACAGAGACTGATGCCACTTAGCTGACATCACTTAGTTGTCATTCACTTAACTGGATGAAGAAACTGAAGCATACACGTTCTTGCTTGTAGGTATGCAAGTCAAACTATAGAGAGGGATTGAGCACTTAAACAATGAGATGGTTAAGCTGCAAATCGCATCTTTACGTACCTAAGCATATTGAAAAGTCCAATTTTAACTGACTTTGTTCCGTGCAATAAACACAAGTGTATTTCACAAAGCTATGGGACAACGTGCGTCCTGCAATTAACTTAGAACTAAACTTGCCCTCTTCAAGACTGTTCCCGACGTACTGCTTCCAAACGGACACTGTATACAAGAACCACACGCAGGCTGAAAACATTCCACAATTCGCATCCAACGCTGCTTGTGTTAACTACTTGGGTGGTTTCATTTTCAACGACGTTTACAGGCTTTTGGTTTGGTTGGTTCTTAACTGATTCTTAAAAATACAAACCTTAACCACAAGAGGAGTCTCCAGTAAATTCAGCTCCGATGCTCTTGCAAAAGTCGTTTGTGAGACGGAACCATGCGTATTTGATTTCAGTGGGCTGGATGCCGTGAATGAAGTAGAAGCTCTGCATGGTGACTGCGCTGCAGAACATGAAGGAACCGGGTGAACCACCAAATCCAGCGACCTGTTAAGACACACAATTTAAAATATGAACATAAATAAAGAAATGAAAAAAAAAAAAAAAATCACGCTGCGTTCAAGAAATCTGAGGCAGAACAAAAACATTCCATGAACAAGAAATACAGGGGAACCCTCACTGGTGGGGTGATGTATCAGGCCCATGAACAAGTTGCAGGCATTTTCTTTTTTTTCATGATTTCTTCACATTTCCTACTTAGTTTCCTAAATCGCTGCCTCGGAGGCAAGAGTAATCCAATTTTAAGTTGCACTAGTGATGTAATTCTCACGGCAGAAGAACATTTGTCTACGTTTCAATGCTGGGACCACTTCAAGTTCTCCACTTAGTTGTGTCCCTAAGTTGACCTTGTCTTTAACAGATACAAAACTAAATGCAAACAGAACACTTTGCAAACACAGAAAGGATACACACACAAACACACGTATACACACATGTGAGAAGCAACACCTTTGTGGAGTACTCATTCTGTAGGTCTACTATACCTGGAACATTTTTGTGAAAATTTTGTAACTGGTGTCCCAACAAATGCATCGGGCAACTCTGCATCAGGGAGAGGACGCATTGTGCCTGGAGGTTCTGTAACTCTAGGACTAGAATTAAAAGAAAAATGTAACTGACTTTCATTCGCCTAAAGTCCAAACATACCAGAATTCAAGTTTATTTCACCATACCACCTGTAGGAAAATCATCTGACAACTACTAGCCTCTTTGCTGCTCTTTTTAACTCTGCCTGTTTTTAAGTAAAGAGGGAAGGAGCAAATCAGAAACTGGGCAGGAAGTGGAAAAAGATTACTATTTGATCACACAACCAAGTCTATGAAAATCTGTACACCAATAGCTTGATGGTAATCACAGTTTTGGTTTCAGCTATCTTAAATTCTGTAAACACGTTGACCGTAACGTAAACACGTGTATTTGCATGAATAACATTATCACAGCAGAAAAACTCTCTCTCCAAATACTACTTACGATGTATGGATCCTTAAAT
Source organism: Aptenodytes patagonicus (assembly GCF_965638725.1). NCBI lineage: Eukaryota > Metazoa > Chordata > Aves > Sphenisciformes > Spheniscidae > Aptenodytes > Aptenodytes patagonicus. The sequence continues at coordinate 31,351 of NW_027472176.1, read as the reverse complement.
GTTATCTACTGCGTGCGCAAAAAAGCCAAACAAGGCTTTATTCAGGTGCACCTTCCCTCCAAAACACTGTCATAAGTCAAACGGATTTCTCTCTCTCTCTCTTGCCAAACATGCAGCTCAACACTAAGCTTTGTTAAAAGGCTGCTTACCTATCATATTGTGAGACACTCGTTTTCTGCTCGTTTGCTACCCGTACTTCTCCAATTGTGGACAACACGTTCCTGATGAAAGTTGCTCTTGTATGCACATTTCCTGCATTAGCTTGTTTTGTTACTGTTGATAATGGCTTTGGTCTTGCGACTGTAAAGCAAGAGGGAAAGCATATCAGCCTTGTGTAACCAAAGTGATGGTTAGCTGTCCATTACATTTCTCCCCCCTAAAAATTACCTTCTCTTAAGACCGATGAAGGCAAATGGTAAGGCTTGGCTCTCTCTACAGCCAGCGTCCTTTGAACTCTAGGAAGGATCTTGCCGTATTGGTCTAATCCAGAATTTCTGGCAACTGCTCTCTCTCTCAAGCGAGGATCACGGTCATTCTGAGGAATGAAAAGCGTAAAGCAAAGCGTTAACTCCTTTCAAGAAGTTCACTGCACAGAACTGTCTGCGCCGTTTCTAATTAGTGACTAAATTTCCTCTACAGACACAGGAAAAACCATCCACTGCACAGAGCAGCAGCAAGTTCCACCCATCAGCACACGCCAATTTCACCCGGTATTTTTAGCAAAGCGGAAGGAAGACTAGAATAACAACAGAACCTACACCTTGGAGGTAAAACAATTCTGGCACCCTGCAGAACCTCATTCTGATGTGCTTGTTGCCACCTGCAATTTCCAAATGGCTTACAAAATAGCAGGCCTTCCCTTGTTTTTCCTGAAACACCAGTGTCCGAGATGACTGAATATACAGGGCAACTGCAAATTACGTTGGACAAAAGGATGCCAATTTTAATACGAGTAAGCAGCAGCTACCTACACACGCCTTCTGGCTGCATGAAAGCTTTCAAATGCAGGCTCTAAAACTTCCCAAACCACCTGATAAGTTTCATTCACTGGAAAACTGTGGTCCCGGAAAAGAGCAACTGCATCACAGATTCATAACAGAAGTCCACATAAGACAAAATTTAGGCTGGCTATTTTGAGAAACGGAAGTTAGAGAAGAATTTCTGCCATGAAAGTGGGAAAATGAAAGCTGTGGAATACATCCGCGTGTGAATAACTGAATGATAAGCTTGGCTGAGGGAAAAGATATCTTTTTATTGCTCAGATGCAAACAAAGTATTTTAAGTGGAGTCAACAATGGCCTGTAACATTTGATTTACAACTTCACAGAGTACCTTTGGAGTAGTGAAATAGTTTGTTCAACTTTTAGGTTCAGCTGCGACTTAAGGTGTAGGAACTTATTCCTAGTATTTCAAAGAGTGGAACAAAAAAGAAAGCAGGGGTTTTATTGAGTACTATCAAAAGCGGTTGGTAACACCTAACAGAAACTTGCACACTTGGCAGAACTTCTGCGCTTACCGTAAGATTAACCTTCATCGACCGATTCAACTGTAGGGCTGGGATATAGCTGGCACGCTGCAGGTGGTGGACTAAAAGAAATTCATGATTCTGAACACCCGCATTGGTCTGTAAAAACTTCTCCAAACACTCCTATGAGAAATAACACATTTCAAAAATCTATTATGATTCTGCCTCTTCTCTTTTCAAAGGGACGATTAAGATTTTTCTTCTCGTCCACACTTACTTGTTCAGTGTCTGTGAAAGGCAGCTTCAGTAAGTCTTCCATTAGTCCCATCTCCTGACAGATTTCATACATGTGCTTTAGCAGCTCTTCTATATTTGACCTAGTGGTATGTCGCTGCAACAGACCCCAAGCCTCCACCACGCACCTGCAATTAGTTTTTTTGAGATGTGAAGGAATAGTAATAGTATAACCAAAAAGATGCCCCAAAAGTATTGCATTCAAAGTTGAAAGGGAATTTAGGGAATCGTGATTTATATTATTTGTTCTCCACCTTTCACAACATTTGAATGCCAAAATGGTGGCATATCTTCCTTTACCTATTGGACAGCAACACAGTGAGGAAAAGCCGCACTTCACTACTGCTTGACGTGGATGGCTTCATCACCTGTATGTATCTGAGGGCTCGCCTATGCTCTCCTTGGCACATGAGGGACTGAAGAATTCTCCGATGTTGCCATGACACAGTTTTGACTGTAGCTGGATGAAAGAGCAGGGCCAGTGAACTCTGTGGGAGGTAGAGATCGGGTTTATTAAGATACATACATACATACATACACGCAGGCAACAAAAATATTCAAAAGCCTCTTAAGTAAGGGTGAATGTGTGTTAAATACGCTTAGATGACTAACTAATGAAACGCTTGATACAGGACATGTAAATAACAACGCTTAAGTATTTGCAGGAAAAAAAATTCAGTTAGCCATACTGAACAAAGCGAGTGCTTTAGAAGGAGTAATTCACACTTTCCTAGGTTAACCAAGTCGCTGTATACAAACACCACTTTTTATAAACACATTACTAAATCATAAGCTACTCTCCCAGACAAACAGATAACATCAACATCGTGACAGGCAAAGAGCAACCTTCAGCATCCAAAAGAACGTGAATTGGGCTGAACAGTCACTTTTGCGGTCTTCTGTCTCAAATCCTGCTGCTATGATCATAGTTTTAATATTTAAAGTACCTAAACCACTGTTTTTGAGAAAGCGCTCGACTGGTCTGCTGAAAACAACCTAAACGGATGGCTTTGAAAGTTCAAATATCAAGCATTCTTAAAGTTGATGTCTTCTTTTTTAATCAAATTCCTGTCAAAGTAATTAAACCAACATTTCAAATCTTAATTTATTGCTGAAGATGTCGTAGCAGTATTACAAAGAAGCTTCTAGTGTTTTATCACCTGTTATTAGCCAAGCACCAAATTTTAAAATCCTTTTCTAGATTATAGCTTTGTACTGCAATGTATGTCTAACTAAGCGGTAACTTACGTACTTCATAATCATTGTGATCGAGAAGCCAAAAACCTTGAATAAGCCTAACAAGACCCCAAGGGATAGCAAAGGCAGTTGGGAAGGAGCCGACTGAAGTTTCCGTTTTCTTCGGAAAGGAATGCATGATATCCAGCAGCAAGTAAATTGTCTGATATCAAGTACCGAATTAAGGCTAATAGATTTCTAAGACCAAAAATTTATCACACCGCATTTAGAAAAACATAATGAAGCAAGACTATAAAAGCGGTAGGAAGCAGAAGAGACTAATGCGTTAGTTTTACCATTTTAAGCTATTATAACCTGAAGATAGTCAGGTCCTAACCACAGAACTGCACTCCGAATAAATAACCCAAAAGAAAGACTCTTTGGTTTCTGTAAGGCATTCAGAAAGGTTAACTTTAGGTATGTAAATACTTCAGTTATAAACTCGGGCTCCCTCTTTAGTCAGTGGAGCTACCTGTCGGACATTCAAAGCATTTGAACATCCAATGCGTAGTTATTAAAGCAAAGAAATGCTACAGTTGGTTTTTTCCAGAGGATATAAAACGATGTAAATTATGGCGTCCTTACAATACAACTTCGCTCTGAATGACTAAAACTGGATTTAAAGCAGTATGTGGATCACCCATCGGTAGTGTCATTTTCTCTTTCCGACATCCGTTCTCAGGGACACGTTCTAAGAAGGCAGCTCTGGGGTACAACAGCTAGCAAACCCCTTGCCCTCTAGGCTCCCCTCTCAGGTTAGGCAACAAACAGCAAAAGCAGTTCTGTCCGTTTCGGCAGCTTAAAAATTAAGTTTCTGCCCAGTGACTTTTCTCTTCTCTCTGCCTATTATTCTGTGTGCCTGCACTTTTAAGAGAACAAAAGCAAGCACTGCTGGAAAACGGATGATTTTGGCAAAAATCAGGTCCTGGTAAACCACCGTTAGAAACCCTTTTGCTCTGAAGCAGCACGTTTTAGCGCATCATGCTAGTAAGTAGCCATTTGCTACGGGTACGGGTGCTTTAAAAAATTAAAACCTGTGTTTAAGCTTTGAGAAAAACTACAGAGGCTTTTTATCTTTAACGTTTCGTAGTAAACCTGCTTTCTCACATCAGAAGAGACTTTGCAACAAAACATTAAAAAAAAACCAACGTAAAAAATCCGCAGTCCAAAGAAATAAAACAATGCTTCTGCCTACGACTTAATTCTAAACTAACTGTTTTCGCTTGCATTGTGTTTGAAGCATAAATTCAAAAGTGTCATTAAACACGTAGGCGACAAACATTTAAGAACATTTATGTGCATATACTGAAGGTGTAGTAAAAACAACTGGAAAGGATACAATTGCATGTTTGTAGCTTTCTTCAATGTTTTCTAGCAAATAGAGATCCAGCAGTGCCTGAAATAAAAAATTAGGTGGTCTTTAAAAACCCCTGTCTTGCATAAATCACTGGCTCTTGGGTGGGGTTGGGGGGGGGGGCGTTGTTGTTGTTGTTGTTGTTGTTGTTGTTTTCAGTGAACACCACACTCACATGTAAAGTAGCAGGTGGATATTTCCCAGTTCCTCCTTCATCTCTCCGCCACAACTTCTCAACTTGGTCTCCTAACTGGGAAACCATTCCATCAATCATCAAGCAGTCAGAATCCCATTTTCCTCTGGAACAAAAGGTAGCAAGGGTTTGGACAGAGTAAAACACTAATTCCAGCCTCTCCGTGTAACAAATTTCCTCCAGTCAAAACAAAAAATGAGCCAGTCAAAGAAAGGAACAAACATACAAAGGCGTGATTACGACTCGAAATGCACATGGAAAAAATTTCTGAGTCAGATGGAAGACAGAGGTCCCTTCCAACCCAAACTATTCTATGATTCCATGATTCAACGACCGTTAGGAGACATTCAGCTATTAAAGGAGTTCAAAATAGAACTACAATTACGGATGGCTGAACTTTTAAGAATTACGCTCTTCAAAAGCCCTTCACAGTCTTCTGCCGACTGCGACGCTACCCTTTACTTTCCCGCCGATAAAAAGCAGAAAAAGCACGCTAGAGGCTGTATGCTTCTAAGGAACACATGAGCCTGTAGGTAAGTTACTTGCGACGTAAGCTAAGTCAGAGGAACTTTCAAGTCAATACCTAATCCACTGCAGCTTCCACCTTAACTCACCTGGCAGCATCTTGTTCACAGTGCCATAGCCTAAGCTTGTTTAGGTCTTTATTTAGCTCTCAGTACAACTGCCAAAGAAAAATCTATTATCATCTAATCCAAGGCATATCACCTATATGCCAGCAAGCTAGTCCAGGAAAGAGAGTTTACAGTAGGAAGCGACTTCTAGCCAATAGCCAGTAGAGTGCTAGGTGTGCCAACGACGTGTAACTCTGACTATCTTATTAAATCACACAAAGGTACTTGTGAGTAGGGGATTTAGGCCAATACAATTTTTACCATCCATTACTAGTCAAGAAGAGAGAGGATTTTTTTTCACAACACGCTTTCTTCTGTGCCCAGAACAACTGTTCTGTGAACGCCGTGCTTTGCTGAGCTGGAGATGACTGAGCCTCTCCTAATCACACGATCTTCTTCAGGAGTAACAAATTATACAGATTAGCCAATGAGTTAAGTACGCCACAAAAAACTGATGATACCAGCAAATGGTACTAAGCAGAGGTGTGTGTAAACATTTTAACACAGGAGAGTAAGCTCTGCGTTCAACAGAACACACGCATCACCGCAGTCAAGAGTATTGCCGGCAAAGGCATTAAGCGTGGCAAATACAACCGTCGATACAAAAGCCATTCACTTCCACTTCCGAATTGGCAGTGGAAGCGTTCTAGAGTTTTCCAGTAAGTCCTACCTCGATAAACGCTCAAGTTTCTGCCGATGACCAGTATAGTAGCTCTGAATCAGAGGATAATTGTAGAAAGGTCTAGCCAAACGCGTCTCGTCATCTACAGGCAATAAAGTAAAAGCAAGTTAAAGAAGCAATATCACATTTTTAATCTAAAATTTTTGACTAAAAAGACAGACGATCGTACAAGCTAAGCATCAAGAAGCCTCCAACTCTGAAAGCAGCCAGTCCTGTTTCTGCCTTTGCTAAAGGAGACGTAAGACACGAGACTCAATTCCTTCCTGTCTCAAGTGCCATTTCAAGTTTACAGTTGACGCCGCATTCAGAACATGTGGTGTAAGCTGGAGTTCACTATAAGAAAAAACAGTTCTCCGAGGGAATGGTTTTTTCAACGTGTCACGTGAGCGTTTGTAAGACAGTTAAGGCTGGCAACAGAATTTATAATCCATCCAAGGAAAGAAGTATTTCCGAGGTGTAGATTTCCCTCAAGCAATAAAGACAAAGTTCAAAACATGCAGGTAATGCTTTTACTGTAAAAACAAGCACTCCAGTATTGGTTGTTCCACAGTTATTTGTTTCAAATCCCAAGTATTTCAAGCTGTGGACATAAGCAACTCCTTGAATAGCAACAGAGGCTTGTTGCTATTTCCAAAACACATCCCGGAAAGAAACCGCTTGCATTACGCTACACTAGGTACCTGAAAAACCTGTAAAATCTCCGTTTCACCAACGGAACGTCAGCACACGCTGTCGCTGGACCGACACGACGTGTTACGGACAAAACATTTACCAAAGCATGGCTAAGCATGTGTTCGTAGGAATCACTTCCTGGAGAGTCTCCTCGTTACAAACGTGTTACAGTTTATGCTTACCTAAACCCTCTGGAAGGAGGCTGGATCGACAGAACCAGGTGACCACTTGTGCATACAAAGAAATGAGGCTAGTTACCACCTGCTTGTTTGTCAAGTCTGCAAAACCTGAAAAAAGGCATAGAAGATGATTCTTGTGATGCAATTCCTCCCATTTTTACAAAACTCCCTTCATCATACTGAACAGAAAGTATAAAAATAACACGGTAGAAATCTTTGCCTTTGCAGTTTTCACTCTCTGTCACTTCCTCCTTTGAAGAAAAACCCCACACAATCGCCACCAAAACAAAAAGCAACCCCTACAAAGAAGCACATTCACTAAAGGTTAGAGTAACAAAAATAAAGCCTGAACTAATAAATGCACTCACGAACAAGACCTCTGGTTTTCACGTAGCAGAGATTTGTACTACAGCAAAGGGATACGCCTCTTTTTTCTCAACATGCCAAGGACAGTTTATAATATAAAAAGCTACAGAAACCCAAGTAACTTACAACTTACTCATTTCTGCTTCCTTCATACGTTTCAGTCATTTGCAATACCAGACTTGCATGCAATTACAAATTGCTAGCTAAGAATTAAAGAGAATACTTTTCGGCATTAGCACATTCAGTTGCTGTAATGTCGACCCAGTTGCTTACATCGCTTCTTGCTGAATGTAGCCTCCCCTAGCCACTTGCATGAACTCCACAACAAACTGTTTCCCTGAACTCAGGGCATGTTAAGTGGTCCTCCCAGCTTCTCAGATTTAAGCCCCTTCTCCCAGCTAAATTTGGCTTTGGCTGTCTTCCAACCATCAAAAACAACAAAAGCTCATGCTTCCACAACTGCAACCCAAGCATAATTCCAAACCTTAATAAAACGTGCCAAAGGCTTAGTAATACTCTTACACACCTTTTTCAGTAAGCTCCTGTGCTTCCGTTAGAAAACAGTTTAAGACTGTGCTAAGGTTGCTCAGGAGCAACTGGCAGTGCTGAAGAGACTGTAATGTCTGTGGGTCAATGAAGTTGCAAGAGCCATCAAACAGCGGAACACCTTTTTGAGAACGAATATTAAAGCGTTAGCCGGCAGAGCAATTTCAGAGTTTCAAAGTACACTTAAAGAACCGCGTGCAATATCCTATACCAGCAGATTACTGAACAAGCTCAGTTAGAAAGAATGGTTTTATGTTTGCAGAATGACTACACTAGGACTCACATGTTTGGTCCAGTTCGTCTTTTGTATAGATCACTTTGTTCCACGTCCACTCAAGAACAAACCGTAAATTAGCAGCAGAACTTGGCTGCTCTTTAAAAAAAGAGAACAAAAAAGAACTGAATCAACAATTTCAAACCAAAAAATACGTAACATCAAAACAACATAAGAAGCGTTACCTTCAGATGTCCAATGCTTAATGCATCCAGTCAGAAGTTCTAAAGAACCTGCCTGGACAGCAGCTGACAATACCGCTTCTAACTGCTCCCCCTAAACGTAACAGACAAACTAAAATGAGCATCTCACATGCTGTCAATACCTGAACCATCAACAGGACGTGTTTGCTTCTAACCGTATACTCATTCAGACGTCACAAAGGCAGTGAGTACACATGCAACTAATTCCACATTCTTTTTCTTAATTCTAGCCACGGGCTGGACTGCTGCTTGGTCTGAGGAACACATTAAACTTTTCCTCTGCCAGTTCAACTTACTGAAGGCTGATTCTAACCTTTATTTGCATGCCTCTGCATTGTAGTCTCAGTTTACTGAGTTCCAACTAACTGTTGTCGGTAACATCCTCTGCTAGACCCACTACGCGTTTTGTGCGTGAAGCTTGCCATCAGGAATGCATGAAGGGGACAGACCAAATACACTCTTTGCGTGGAAACAGTGAAGCTAAGGGCAAGCAGCTTTCTAGACTATGAAGGCGTCAAGCAGTTCTGACGCCCAAAACGTTAAGTTACAGTTTTCTAAAATGACAGGAAAGAAGTGAGACATTTAAAGTCTAATAGGTTTACATTTTAGGCCGTTCCAACACTGTATTACAGCGTAGCGGTAATCCTTTAGAAGGATAATGCACAGGTGTGCACAGACATGCGATGTTAAGTAGCAGCTTATTTCAGCTGGTGTTCTGATACTTCTTTCAGGTGAAACGATCCTTCATAAAATTTTACTTGCTTGCTTGTTTGCTTGTTTGGTTTTTTTAAACACATTCAAAAGTATCTTTCCCTTCTAGGTAAAATCATTCCAGTCAAAGCCATTTCTACACATTGGAATACACATGTGATAGTTCCACCTTTGTCTGAAAAGTGGTTGCAGACAAGGAAACACACCAAATGCTACTTACGGTGGCAAACAAAACTCCAAAGCAAGCTTCTTGACCCGAACCCTGAAATTTGTCTTACTGACATGCAAACGAAATCCCTGCTCAAATGCCTAACAAGTCTCTGAACGAGATAGTCCCAGTTCAGCAAAGGTTATTAGAAAAACTTCTTGATTTCCCAAGTTATTTCCAAACTGGAGTTGACGCCAGAACATCTAATCTGAATGCAAGAGTCTACATCAGGCTTGCAAAATAAACAGTCTATGGGCTAGGCCAACTTGCCAAGAAATTTACTTTAGCTACCGCACTGTGCAGAAGCGTTACTTGCCCTAACACGCTTCCACAAATCCGGTGAAGAATCCAGTAGACAGGAAGATGAGGGCAGTGGGAAGACTGCTCTCCCCTCCCCACTAACCGCTCCACTGTGGGATGACTAGCTAGCTGATCCCTTAGCTTAGATCCTGCCTGGGTGAAGACGCTCCATCTCTCACAAAACTCTTTGCATGAGAGAGAGAGGTTGGTGCACTGCAAATGGGAAACCTACGAAAGAGGCGGGTGAAGTCACTATGGTGGGATAAAGCAGGTAGAAGGTAGTGGGTGTCATGAGATAAAGGCGATTAAGGTGTTGCAGCAACAAGAGGGCACTCTAAGAGGAGTAAATTGGGCTACTGTAGCACAAGGCAAAGGCTACAGAGGTGAAGATCTGCTTTGAGAGGATGCAGAAGCGCCTACTGATGAAGGGAAAATGAGCGGAAGCGGTGATGAAAGTCTCAGGTAGAGCTGACCACAGTAATTGTTTACCACAGCCCACTTCCTTGGAAGCAAATGGTCACGTATCGTGCAGCAAGCTGATGTCTGCAATAGCTCGCATCCGAGCGAGACACCCCCTTCGTCAGCTACTGCACTGAACCTCGTGCTTTGAGAAGCTGACGGGGATGAAGGTTGTTCTGAGGGAAGGGTGCTTTCTGCTGCGCATGACCAGCACTGACTGCACGCGTCCTTGTGCGTATCTGGGGCACAGAATGAAGAGAGGGGTCTCTAAAGACTGTTCCCAGTCAACCTCAGTAGTTTGGATCGAAGACTACTACTACTTCTGCTAACTAAAGTCAAGCCCTGCATTTCAGTGCAGCTTGCAAATAACAGGAAAATCAGATCATCATGTCCTGTAGCCTCTACAGCCCCGTCAGACAAGAGGGATGTATTTCCCCCTTGATTCCCTGATACGCACTCACCTGGCTCAAACTGGATGGCTGGGCATCAACTAGCCTTGGAGACAGCAAGCCAGCTACAAGACACCTATTGTAGCTGTCATGAATGGCTTCGCTTATCGAAGGACCAGATTTCTTTAAAAAATTCAAGGTCTGAAACACCAATCAAAAACTACAGGTTAAGACAGCATTATTAGGCAGTCGCTAAGGTTCTGGATAACCACTAAGAGAACTAATACAAACGTTCACTTAAACTGTCAGAAAGCTTGCATCAATAATGTGCTTTAGGTTGGCAATCTGAGCAAGCGTTACTAGGGAGAGTCTTAAAGACGGCAGCCAAACTAACAGTTACAGTTTCTAAACCAAATCCTGTAAAACACAATAGCAGCCCTTGCAATGCTTAAGTATTTTCGAGCTGCTCTGTCACGACACAGGCCTTTCTCTTTCCCTGAACACTGACGCAAAATACATTCTCTACAAGCTAGAACTAACACACAACTTCAAATCACACTTCGGAAGACCCTTTCTGTGCTTCTTTGTGCAGAAGCTGGTTTATGTTGGAAATATTTGGCGAGCTGAAACTTACTTCAAAATTATTTGTTACAATCCGTGCAGTGGCTCGGAAGTTACAATTTGGCCAAGTTTGGGAGAAAAAACAAATTCATTTCTTCTTAAACAGTTAAGCAATTTCTCATTTTCTCCACTCTGTCCTCCTCTTTCAAGTTAATCAGGGGTCAAAACCCTAAAACTCGGGACTATGCAGGCAGTTCGACTGATGGGTAATAAAGCAGTAACAGCTTTCCCCGACTTCCACAACATTTTTGTTCTTGCCCTACAGCAACGTTCTACTCCTTTCTAGACATTCAATCCCTGATCGTGCTTCAACAGGAGACAATGGTAGTTTTACAGTCCCGAGAGTGGACCTGAAACATGACCGTTTGCATAAAACTGGCAGGATACGATTGCAATTATGCGTGCGGATGGGCAGGATGAGCGTAAAACGGTCTCTGACACCGAAAGCAGTGCCATGGAAAACTTAGAAGAGGTACATCTCTTGACAGTCTCAATAAAGACACAGTAAAAGATCACCTCCTTCTGGAAGCCGGTGCAAGTCATGCGAACGACTCCGGAGTTCAGCAAGCACGTACCATCTGCAGAAACAACGAACGTTTGACAGCACTCCGTACTCTCACAGTTATGTTATGACCAGTTCACATTTTCGAAATAGCAATATCGGGAAAGATATAACTGAGTACCTGTTTTCTTCATCACATCACTTACAAACTTGTTAAAAAAAATTACTGCGTGTAGGAATTTTCTCTCTAGCGCTGCCGAGGTGCTGTGCTTTCAGCTTCAGTTCAAAGTCGTTTCATTTTATAACCATCGCCACTTCACAGGCTACGTTACAAAAGCACCCAAACCCAAAACGCAGCAGACCGTCAGATATGTTTCACAACACTAAATGCTTTCTTAGTACAACGTCATTAGAGTTGGGTTTGTGGGGTGTTTTGGCTTGGTTTGGGTTTTGAGTGACAAACAACGAACAAGAGAACCAATAAATGGCATTTGACCTCCGTTTAAGCTTATCGCTATTAAAAGCGGTGAAATACCTACCAAAATTATAGGTGCTTGGATGAAAAAACTGCTCAGGTGGTGGATAAGAAGGAGGAACTCCCCGGCTTAGACTCCGCTCACGTACCAGAATATCCAAAATGAGGTTTGGAGAAGTCACGCTTACCACAGTATCCAGCGACCACAATGCGAAATAGGGGCAATCGTGAAGGAATTCTTCTGGCCTTAAAGAAAACAAGCGCATAAGCTGAACGCCCACTTTCAAACGAATTGTTTGTAGGGATATTGAAAACAACTTAACAAAAATCTACCTTAGCGAATCTGGCATTTGAGCATGGTACCAGCGATTAATGTCAAATACACCCAAATAAGTAGATGGTCTTCCCTGACCATGTGTATTCACTTGCCAACTGAAGATTGATACGCTGGTCTCAGGAGACACTACTGTAAAAGACAAGACGTGGTTTCTTATTTGTAGAAAAGACGATACACCTGATAGTTTTAAACACCGCTTTCTGTTTGGGCTTGATTCTGTTCCATCACTCATGAAACACAGCACTTACTAAGAATAATAAAAAAAAAAAAGTACAGAATAGCAAACAGCTCCGTGATAGCTTTCAGTCATACTGCCCCTTTTTCTTGATCCAATTGTATCAGTTCCAAGCCAAACCAAACACACAGTTACCAGCTAATTAAGTTTTCCATCCATCAAGAGCGGATCAAGACGTTTAGCTAGATGAATAGTTTAGCAAAAAAACTATGCTAGGGACACGTACATTGCTACTTTTAGAAAGCATACCAGTCATTATCGTATACACTTGTATCACTCAGCTGGCATTATTAATTTCCAGATTTGACGCAATTACAAGTCTTAAGAATAGCTCCTTTCCAGCACATTCAGAGGGAAAGAACACAATTAGCACACAAAATACGTAATAAAAACCCCAAAACCAACAAAGAGGAAATTGGAATGAAGTCTTTAACTTAAGACGTTCACAATGGTATACTCCGGTTCTCTCAACGAGTGGCATGGTCTGTCTTCTCTGGGGAGAGTGCCTTCTCCAGGTGGAAGCAAAGAATGTGGTATACCATTTGCCCTAACAGAGTAAGGAAGAAGGAGACAGCTTGTTTGGCAAAATGTTTCTCTGTTCTCTGTTGAATTCATCATTACCGTTTAGGGATCCTCACACACTTTACTATGTTTCATTGTGAGCTCCTGTGCCATTTCACTTTTGTTAGCCGCTGAATCTGCCTTTGAAGATATCCATTATTTTCACAATTCAGAAGACAGCTTCATTGCCAGCCTCAACCCACATCCAACAGAAGCTCACGTATGCCTAGAACTTAACTTGAACAGAACCTGAAGAAAAGCTAATTAGAAACCATCCGAAAAATCACAGGTATTTCTCCATGCCTCATACTTGGTAAAAAGGAGACAGAAAGGCATTTTTGTTGTTGTTGTTGTTGTTGTTTTGGGTTTGGGGTTTTTTTTCTTTGGGGGTGGGGGGTGTTGCTTGTTTGTTTTTAACAAGTTTTTAGAAGGCACTCTCCTCAGAAACATGACACAAGTGGAGAAAATCCAAAGGCGTTTTTATTAGATTTTGACACACGGTTGATAGAGGATGGCATCACAGAAGAGGTGGAAGTTGCCACTTCAGGACTAAATCAAAGACAATAAACAGAAATAGCCTAGAATGATCATGCAAGTGTCTTCCTTCCAACATCAGACATACGTTAAGGCCGGAGAGGGAAGGTGAATAACGCAGTCAAAACAAAAGGCTATGAAAGTTCTCGCTGCAGCAGGCTCAAAGATATGGTCAGAGCATAACTGAATTTGTAAACCCAGAGATGTATGTTGACTTATTGCAAGGTAAGGAAAGACGTCGTAAGAGTTTTAACTGTGTATATGGACAAGGAAAGCTGCTGCTTTAAGAACTCGTGTACTCCTAATAGGTGCAGGAACCTATTAGGTTTAGAGAGGACAAACTGGACAGGCAGATCATAGAACTATACAACGATTCAGGTTGGAAAAGACCCTTAAGATCATCAAGCCCAACCGTAAACCTAACGCTGCCAAGTCCACCACTAAACCATGTCCCTAAGCGCCACGTCTCCACGTCTTTTAAATACCTCCAGGGGTGGTGACTCCACCACTTCCCTGGGCAGCCTGTTCCAATGTTTAACCACTCTTTCAGTGAAGAATTTTTTCCTCATGTCCAATCTAAACCTCCCCTGGCGCAACTTCAGGCCATTTCCTCTCGTCCTATCGCTTGTTACCTGGGAGAAGGGACTGACACCCACCTCGCCACAACCTCCTTTCGGGTAGTTGTAGAGAGCGACAAGGTCTCCCCTCAGCCTCCTTTTCTCCAGGCTAAACAACCCCAGGTCCCTCAGCCACTCCTCATAAGACTTGTTCTCCAGACCCTTCACCAGCTTCATTGCTCTTCTTTGGACACGCTCCAGCACCTCGACGTCCTCCTTGTAGTGAGGGGCCCAAAACTGAACACAGTATTCGAGGTGCGGCCTCACCAGTGCCGAGTACAGGGGCACGATCACTTCCCTACTCCTGCTGGCCCCACTGTTTCTGATACAAGCATACTGATGCCATTGGCCTTCTTGGCCACCCGGGCACACTGCCGGCTCACATTCAGCCGGCTGTTGACCAACACCCCCAGGTCCTTTTCCACCAGGCAGCTTTCCAGCCACTCTTCCCCAAGCCTCTAGCGTTGCATGGGGTTCTTGTGACCCAAGTGCAGGACCCGGCACTTCGCCTTGCTGACCCTCATGCAGTTGGCCTCGGCCCATCGATCCAGCCTCTCCAGATCCCTCTGCAGAGCCTTCCTACCCTCGAGCAGATCAACACTCCCGCCCAACTTGGTGTCGTCTGCAAACTTACTGAGGGTGCACTCGATCCCCTCATCCAGATCACCGATAATTATTTCAAACAGAAACTGACCGGCCACCAACTGGATGCAGATGCAGACATAGGTTTGCACAGGAAAAAAAACATTCAGGTAACATTCCTAAGCAATGGAGAGGATGATCTTATTGCTCAAAGAAGACAGCTGGAGGAATAAAACGACTGACAAGCATTACACAGATGACCCCACCATACGTCGCTGTAGCGTGTCAGCAAGCATAAAATAAAACCTATTTTGTCCTTTAAAGCAGCCCCACGTAACTTAAGCACCCAATTTGCCTTTTTCAAGAAGCCCAACAAGCTAGTCTATACAGATATTTAAGACTTTCACACTGCGGGTACAGAACAGCGTTCATTGCTTGGATTCTAAAACCGTTTCTTTTAGAATAGCCAAACACGGACATCAGAACAAACCTTCATTAACGCTATCCTCTCTGTCAACGTGGTTGCGAAATTTTTCTACAGTCTGGCAGCTGAGTAATTTGGCATTGCTGGTCTGCCCTCTCAAGGGAAAGACTCCACCCGTGAGATCTAAACTGTACCTTTCATCACAGTATTCCAAACCCTGCAGAAAAAATAAAAGGAGAGAGAAAAGGTCATTTGGGGCTAAAAACATACGTTATACCGAAACATGAAAGAACGTATACCTCTAGTAGAATATGCACAGTACAGCGTGTATTTCCCATGAGCTTATTTCTGATGGCCAATAGAAACGACATCTGACGTGCAAGAGAACTAAGTGTCAAATCGTAACGGGCAAGTTTGGCTGTAAAGGCTTTGCACATTTTCAAAATCTAGCATTTCCCTAACGTTATTCAGTTCTAAACATGTTTTGCAGAATTCCTTGCAACATCAAGGTTCCTTTACAAACCTAAACGTATGTCTACAAAGAGATATCTGAAATAGCGTAACACATAAGCACGCAAAGCTCTTTGCTCCGTGTCTTGATTACAGAACTGATGAAGTTAGAGAAGTCATGGCATTACAGCAGCTAAAGCTCTGTCGAGAGGTATTATTATCCGTAGGCACACCACTAGAGCGAAAATGCATCTCTCTGTAGTAGCTATGAGAACTTCTTCCTGGTTAACGATCTTCTTTCAAACCGCGTAAGCTCTTACCAGCTCCTCCTCTAATCTTGCCAGAGACTAATGGGTGAAATATCCCTCAGCTCCTCCACCAAGCACAGCCAACAGCAAAAGCAGAACACAGAGGGGACGTGGGATGCACATGGGCAACGCGTTTAGGATCACAAATTACTACAGAGTCAGCAAACTACTTTGAGATATACAGAAACTCCAGCAGGGTTGTGTTGAACCTCCGATACCACCATTTTCTAAGTAAGCATTAACTGAAATACTGTCTTTCCAAATACAGCATACATTCAAACTGTCTACAATGCAACACATGAATTGTGTGTATTGTGGACAAATAGCAGCTCTACAATTAAAAAAACCCAACAAGCAAACCACCAAACAAAATCAAAAACCAACAAAAAAACACCACCAAACAAAAACCAACCAAAAATCCATCATACCACATTCGACCCAAGTTTCCCAAACTTTCAGAGCTCTAAAATGAACTGGCACGACACAACGCATTCTCATATGATTTGATGTGATACCTCCAATTCACCTAATCTGAGAAGAGACAAGCTTTCTCTCAACCGTTCTAGGAAATGCTACCTATAAATATCGAGACTGGCTTTAAAAAAAAAAAAAAAAAAAAAATCTGACATGACTAAAAAGAAAAATGCTAAATTTTGCTCTGAAGCATGCACAGTTCATTCTATTTTATCAAGTACCTTTGGACATAACAGAGACGTGCAGAGTAGATAAGAAAAATCTAAACCGCCTCTTTGAAAAACTAGCATGAAGCCCAAGCAAAGAACCTCATTTTTATTGTAGAAGGAATAATCACTAAAGCCAATTTTAATAAAAGTTGTCCTGAACAAGTCCACCATTCGAAAGACCGCTTCATCAGATGAAGTACTAAAACTCCATAAACCTGTTAGAGGTGAATTTTCACTGCTAGAAATTTCAACTTTTATTCACATAGAAATGTTGGGGGGGAGCCAGTCCCCCCCAGAGTTGGGGCGGAGGGGAAGGGGGAAATAATATCAAACAAGTCCTGCCTAAGACAGCTTCTAAAGCAAACCAGTATAGTTCACATTTTCCACGCTGGGGCAAGCAAATCTCAGTTAAGGAACCCCACTGTATGGAAGATGTTCAGTAACAACTTTATTGACCAGTAAAATACGAAGACACTTCTCAAATGAGGTGCACTGGTCAGACTCTGATACGAAAGTAGAGGCTGTACACTCTGTCCATCCGCAAGCATTGTGTAGGACAAAGGTAAAGATGTGCTCCGTGACCATGACTGGATGCACGAGATTTAGCAGCTGCCGAGGTGGTATAAAAAAGATCTTTGAAAGCACAACTTAAACACACCCTTAGGTTGATTTCTTGAGCACAGACTTAAACCAGCCTTGAAGGCAATGGAGACAGAAGTTTGAGGCTCATTTACAAAAAGACAGTGCCACATGTTCCAAAAGTCCTATTTGTGACCTTTTACCACGACACAAAGTCAAAGATGCGCTGTTTCATAGCCTCAAGACTGATTCCTGGAAAGTAAAGCACTGCTGTAGTAGAAAAGTCTTTCAAGCTCCCATGAACTCTATTCAATGAACGAGGGTCAACAGTAGTCCTCCTTGTTTACTCAGACTTGGCCTGGCAATTGGGAACACCTCTTAAATTTTCTGCCACGGAAGACAGACAAGAAACTTGACTCAGCCAGTCACGCAGGCAGACAGCCACGTAGTACTGAGCAATCTGTGACTACAAGCAAGTATTCTGAGACCAAAAGTGTCCGCTGTGGAGCACAGATCCTGTCCTAATGCACCTTTTGGGGGTTTGGGGGGGCTGGGAGTTAGTTTTGGGGGTTTTTGGCAGTAGGTGTTATCAGGTCTTGGCATGAAGCTACATGTGTAAGTGGCTCATCCGGAAGCGAGCTGAAGAGCCCGTCTTTTTGCCCCAGAGGGTCCAGCTGTTTAGTTCTCTCTTCAGCTACCTCGTAAGATTGGTTCCTGTTTCAGTCTTCCACAACACTCATCACAGGGAAGCAGAAACAGCAGGGGAGTGAAATATCTCACATCCAGAGACTGGTGCCTGACACCTCTTATAAGCCTGTGAATGCATTACTGGTTGCATAGTCTGTAGAGGGTTAAAAGCCTCACATTAACTACACCACAGCTTTCTCAGGTCACAAACACAACAACAACAACAGTATTTAATCACTTTGTGTGCTTTTTTAAAAGAGTGGCAACGGGAATTTCTAGGAGACGCATGTTTAGAAGCTGCTTTTAAACATTTCAGCCTTCTGAGGTGGAAGCTGACACTCGTCACGTCTTACTCAGGAAAATAAGATGACCAAGAATTGCTGCATAGTAAAAGGTCCCCCATTTTAACATTAAAGTGTTGAGACAGAACAAAGCAGCCACGAGAGAAACGGCTATAGACCAATGGGGTTTTTTCCAAAGAAGCACACAGTACAAGGTACGGTCTTTGCCGCTGCTAAGGCTGTAGCTACAAGTAACTTTAAAAGAGGATAGCCCCGTCTTCTCTTCCTACGTGCCATTAATTTGGTGTTTAAATGAAGAATAATTTTATTTGTAAAAGCTGCTTCCTCTTCAGGAATTGAATTCAGTTGGGCTCTTTGCAGGTGAATCCAGTTGGAACACTCAACACTGCAGTATGAAATTGTACGACTTGTTTTCAAAACCTATGGACAAAGGCCATGCCCAAGAAGACTCAGCAAGAGATTACTTCCTTTTCATTCATCTGTGAATTTTGATGGTAAATATTACCCCTGCCAGCTTAACTGATACTCACTTCGAGAAAATTTAGTACTAGTTTCATCCTTCCACACACATGCACGTCTTACCTCGTACATGACTTGTCCTGATGCCAAGCGTTTTCTGTCACCAAATGCTAACTGCAACAGATGTAAACTCACAACATCACCTTCACTGAAAAAGGTATAAATTATGACATTTGATTACAAAGCTGCTTTATAGTCCTCATTACCATTTTATTAGATCAAGACTGAAGTTTTCCTAATAGCATGCTCTTGCTGAAAAGAAAAACAGCACTTCCCAAAACATGGCAGTCGGTCACATTTGGACGCTAAAACATAGAGGAGGAAATTTTGACACTAACAGCTTCAGGGGCAAATGCTAACCATACAGTTTGAAAGCTTTTAGATGTTGTATGGACTAAACCTTGTTGGAAAGAGCTCTGCACAGTGAAGAGTTCTCGATCAAAGCTGCTTTAAGGTCAAACCTAAAAAGATTGCCACGCTATGAACAGCTGAGCTGATGAAATAGCTTGCTGATGCTGAAGGAGGGAGATCTTTCTCCCCTTCCCTTACCACCAAAGTCCCAGTCCCTCTCTTGCATACGCTGCACCCTTCCACACGCTCATGTGATTCATCAGCCCAGCAGGAAACCATTGACTTTTCTGCTGAACAGCGATCGTGCTCTGCCACGTGAGCTGAACTGGCTCATGAAGGCTCCAAAGACTGCTAAAGTTGGCACAAGGTAATCGGCAATACCCTCACCTCCCTCCTTTAGGGGCAGGTTGGCAGGCTGTCACATTGGCACGTCTAGTGTGTCTAGATCTGCAGCCTCAACTACTTTTAATGGTATTTTAATACCATGGTACGAACAGCAAACAAATCGTGAAGCAGTCATCAAGAAACAAGAAGTCATTTAAGAAGGCAAGCACAAAACTACAGCCACTGTTGCTTTGCCTTCTGTCAGAAGGTAGGAACTAGGAGGTCCCTCTTCACGTCTGTTAAATCCTGTAAAAAACGGCATCGTAGGCTTAACACCTTCCGTACCCGAGAGAATCTCCTGCACAGCTAAATAAACAAAACAAATACACATGTATTAACTGTATGGGAACAAGTATATGTAAAAAAGAAGAATTCAGTGGCTTATACGAAGTTTTTATTCACCTTTCTTGCGTAGACTGGACAGCCCACAAGTAGCAACAATTGCGAGGATCATTCTCAGGCTCTTGAAAAGTAACAGCATAGACAGGAACCCGTCCTCCTTCAAGCTGAGAGTGGTGCCTACGGGTTTAAAAAAGAAAAAGAAAAAAGGTGAGCCTACTGGCCCTAACTGTTTGTAGACGGGTAGAAGCATCTTCTGAGAAAAGAGCACCTTACATGCTTATCCTCAAAGTACAGAAGGTCATACTTGCATCTCAAACAAGTGAGTCAAGGAAGCGACTACTTCTTACGCAACAGCCAAGAGGTGAGGAAATTACTGACCGTCAAATGCAATAACCTGGGCTTATGCCCTCCTCTGCCGGAGGAGGAGGAGGAGAAACATAAACGATCACTTCAGCTGCCAGGCAAAAGATTGTCCAAACTGTTGTAGCCTACTCCAATATCGAACTTAAAATGCAGCATATCTTCTGTGCACAAAGTTAAACCAGCGCCAAACAGAAGTAGTTTCTCGTTGCTTTACTTGGACTATGTAAAGCATTTTTCTTCCAGACTTCTGAACCTTATTTGTACCTTCACAATCTATTCTTGCCACCTAATTACTGCTCCACTCTCTCTCTTTATGCATCCAATAGTTTCTGGAGAGTCACTGCAGATTTGCTCAAGTGAATCCCTATCTCAATTTGGTCAAATATTTCAAGTGAGATTGCTCTTTGGCAGATTTAAAATCGTCTCTTAGTTTTTCTGCTGCTTACAAATTCACATGTCCCTTGTGCTCATCTCCAAGTGTCCCAAGCAAACTTTCATTCACATGCATCGTTGCCTGAAACGTAGGAAAGAATATATTTTCCGGCACACATCAGCTATTGATTTTTCATGTCTCACTAGTTTCATCCTGGACACTTTAGAGAATATTGTCACCAAAATCACATTATTGACATACTTAAGCCTTCCAATGTATGCCCTAATTGCAGGAACTGGTCCTGAAAAATAGTTTTTAAAACCGGTTTCATCGAAATACACACATTGCCTGCTTTCACTGAATACCACGGGTAGAACAAACGGTCTCATACAAATCAGCTCTGTCACATCCTCGCTGCTTGACACAACCCAAAGCAGCATGCTTTCCACAATTCCTCAATCCACAGGCACACTAAGGAAAACAGTCCTAGTCCACTGGGGAGAAGGCGGTCCACTTAATCCATGTGTGACTTAATAGTTGTTCCACAAGAGGATTTCTAAACATTCCAAGATTATACTCAAAATTCCAGTCCCTGAAAAAGTTCTCTTGACATTAACATGCTTCCTTAGGCAAAAAATTGAGACGCCGGCACCTCCAGGCATGGCCAAGTGTAAAGGCCTACTTACTCCCTCTCCAAAGTTTTCATATCCCATAGTGACAGGTAGCCGTCCGAAAAACCCACAACGAGCTGATTGCTTCTGCTTATGTAGCACAGGGTTGATATCGCTGTTCCTGAAGGATTTTGTAATTGAAAACAGAGATGTCTCCCTTCTCTGGTCACCGTTTCTCTTCTTTGTGGAACTTCAGCAGGAATTCTGGTGACAACTTCTAGGCCTACACACACAAAACCACGCAATAAATGAACGTGTTATGCCATTTAGGTTGCATTTTAAACGTGACATAATCTAATTCTACCGTCCCAGGCAGAATACCCACTTATGCAACACTTTTTTTCCTATCTCCATTTTGTATGTATTCAAAGACCATAAGAACTCTCCGACTGGACAGGTATTCTCACTCGTCTTTCAAAACCAGGTAAAAGTGTAACCTTCACAGGCAAATTCTTCTTGGACTCTGTAAGTCAGGACTTTGGGCCTCATGACGAAGCTCTCTGAAGTGGCATCAGCTCCTGAAGCCACTGTTGTAATGGCCAAAACAGCGTATGCAAGCTGAATACACAAATTAGAGATCTCATTCACCCGAATGCATGACTTTTGGTAAGTCGGATTTATTTCAAAAAACAAGACTAAAATTTGCCCCGAGCCAATTAACAGAAGCAGAAGAACATTCCCAAGAAATAGGGCACCTCTGACACAACTTCCTATCAGGCAGCTGCACGGACTCAGACGGTAAAATTCCCACACCTCACTGGCAAGAATCAGAGTGACACAGGGATCTTGGTGGCAGGGGGGCATTTCCAGCATTAGAAGGAGTATTAAGCCACTCCCATTTTTAGTCAGTTCAGGACTGTAAGGTGTCAAACCGCCACCTGCAATCAGGGGTCATAAATGTCTGCACACTCGTATCTTCAAGGTGGGGGGCATATTGTTTATTTACAAGACACAAGTTTTCTTACTTCTAAATTCAAGTTGAAAAACTGCAGGCTTACCCGATGCTTCTGTTTCATTCTGACTGCAAGCTAAATCATCCAAACAAAGGTCAACCAGAAGTAGGTGACCAACATCTGTAGCCACTGCTGCCACTCCAAAGAGCCATCGCAGACTCTGATGTAGGTGCTGAGTGCTCACACTGGGTCCTCCGTGATTAGTTATGGGTTCTATAGCAGTTACCTACAGGAAAACTACAAGTTACTGTTTAAGCTGCTTGACAAGCCAAAGAGAAATCACTCAAGAGTGGAGCCAGAATTAGCACATCGGAAACAAGAAAGTACATACAGGATCATAAGACATAAAAACAAAGCATTGTTCCCAATTGTATCGAGGCGGGGGCGGGGGCGGGAGGGAAGCCCTGCACAAAAATCTGTTACTGCCTTCCATTTACTAGATTTCCTACAGTTATTTAACTGAACTAACTTCAACTTCAATGGTGCATTCTAGTATTACAGCTTACCAATTTCCATTTCCTACCTAGAAACAATTAGCTCTAAGAAACTTAGAAAACCAGTTATATGCCAGAAACTTTACCATATTTAAGGGACTTAAGTTTAAGAAAGACAAAACTACATCTAGTTCTCCCACCGCTCACAGCCCACCAGCACTGTGATGCAGTCTATGCCTTCTTTGCCAAACAGGTATTAGGATGCGTGGTGGCGGTAAGTCAGGCGGGACAGCGGCCAAGTCGCACGGTAGACACACCACTTCCACGGGGACGAAACATTTTCAGAAAGTGTTGAAGGGACACGCTGCCCTAGTGAAATTTACACTCGTCCTCATTTAGAAGAAAAATAACCACCAGAGAAAGTAAAAAAGGTTTTAAATGCGCACCAGCACTTTTATGAATGTGAACAAAAATTTAAAAAGCCAGCCTAAAACAACCTGTGTCCTGTCTATGCTGATCTAACTAATCTAATAGGAAAAAGATAGGAAGCAAAATGAAAGCAACAGACCAAACGTGCTTGGAATCAAGAGCATTCAGGGCAGAAGAGCAGAAATTCAGGTAAGCTTTGGCTTTATTCCAATATTCATAACCTTTACCACACAACAGCCAACTTCCCCCCCCCACCCCCAAGGCTTCTTCATATTTTCTCCTGAACCATCTTTTTGTGGTGTAGACAAACTCCCCAACACAAGTGATAGTTATAACCACGTTCTATTCCAAATCACTGCTGCAGACACAGATCCAATATGTGACGTGATCCTTCTTAACCTTTCCTTTTCCTATTCCCAGCTTACTTAGATTTAAGAAAGAAAACCTAACAAAGCTATGTCATTTTTCACAGCCACAATTTACTTACTGATTATAGGCTTATGTCAGCACACAGCTTGCCTCTCCGTCTGAAACGCCCAGATTTACCCAGATGATAGGCAAACTAACACAGAGGAGCACCAACCCGGCTCCTATCTTCAGAAATTACCACCGTACAAATGCTTACTACTGGTAACCGCACTGTAGCATTACAAACAAACAAAACTCCACCTGTATGCTAGCAAGTCAAACCAAATCACGTTAGGGAAAGCTGAGTAATAAGTAAGTATTTATTTGTTGCCGATGCTGAGAGGATAAAGATGGAGTGAATCTTGATGTTCTATTAACTTACGCTGGTTCTTGTTTACATGAAGATAATGAGACTAGGGGACATTACATCATTGGAGTTTACGGGTTATAGAAGACAGAAAAAATTAGTAACGTCACACCAGTGTATCCCACCTACACAAACACAGTCGTCAATAAGCAGAGATTCAAGGACTGCAGACTGAAAGTCGATCTTTCAACAGTCTGTCGGATAACTCTCTAAAGGCTCTTTTTTCCTACCCGAACTCAACAGAAAAATGTGTTCTGCTCTCAAGTCACCTGCTTGCTAGCCTGAGATTCATGGGAATGTGTCTAAGTCACGCACAGCTCAGCTACGGAGGTTTGAGATATTTTAAAGAAAGACGGTATTTCTGACAGAAATTAACCGTTTAGGAAAAGTATGTTACAGGCTCTTTAAAGAGTGGGGTCTTCTTCTTTTCACTCTGGCCCAAAAAAGGTATCTTTCAATGCCTTTTTGTGGAAGTGGAGAATTAGGTAACTACGTGCTCTACCACAAAACCAGAAAACTTCTTTTACGATCAGTAAGCTCAAAAGACAATGGTGCCGTTAAGGCCGAGATTTTACATCAAGGCTCTCTTGACTGGATCCTCTGAAGTGGCAGTATGTTAGTGCAACATAGAAAAAATACCTCCTACAAAGAGACGCTCCAAAGCTTTTCCCGAAACAGGATTATGCAGCGCCTAACAACATAAAGGCTTTGTTTCTCCAATTAAAAAGGACGTACCCTTCCTGGAAGAACAACTGCTTTAGCCACTCTTGATATTCCAAGGTCGTACAGACAGAGAACACTTCCCTCTGCTTCTTCCAACCCAACCAGCAGTCCAGTTCTCTTCTGCCAGGAAAACTCCTTTACCACACGAACAGTGGGAGGCTGTTCATTTACTCCACTGAAACGATATGCAGAGCGCCGCTCTCCTGTCACAGAGTTCACTACCTCGAGTTGAGGACCACGCGCCAGCCATGCTAGGCCATTTCTCCCTGTAAGAGAAAAGAAAGCTGACTAAAGCAAATTTCCAACAGAAGATGGAAACAACTGAAAAAATCACAGTCACCGCCCCTTCCCTTCAATAAAAGTACCTAACAGAGGAAGACCGACTTACCTAATTCTGGTCCATTATTTAAAATCACCCATTGAAATCCTCAAGCAATACATCTTAAAATTAACAACCTTATTACTTTGCATCTCTACTTGTCATTCCTGCACTGAAGAACTGTGGTGGTTTGGGATAAAGATTACAATACCTTGATCTATACTCTTTATACCGTTTTCAGCTTGGTTTTGCTGGAAATCCTCTCAATCCCTACGGGAATACAAGCATATTTCAAAGCATACTTCAGATATAACCAATCTAAGCCAATTCATTTCTAGTGTATTAATTTTACTTGACACATGCCGACTTTGGGCAGGGATTTGGACTTCAACAGGAAATTATCTTAAAATGGGCACCGTGTTAGTAAATTTAAACTCTTACACGTGCTGATTACAGAAAGAAATTAACACATTTTGTTCCACTGACCTACTTCAAACTCAAAGGAAGTATTAACTCGATCACTGCCCTTACAGTCAGGCAGAGAGACTCTACCTGGTCTCAACAGAAGCCTAGACATCCCGGTAGGCACCCAGCTCTACTTTCAGGTCACCCAGAAAGTCAACTCCCTAACCTGCTTAGCCACCTTCAGCAACTCTCACTGGGTACTCATCTGCATCCTGTCAAATACTTTGGAAATATGGCTGCAGCGCTTAACAGTGCTATCCTCTTCCTTCTGTTTTTAGTCAGACTCAAAAGGAAAAACCAGGGGGGGTTGCCTCTGTAACACTGTAGAAGAACTATTCCTGCGTGCGATGGCATGACGGTCACAGAGCTTGAGCTGGTGCAAATAAATAGGGCCCAAAGCAACGCTTTTACCTTTTTGAAAACTGCCTTTTGTTTCTTTAGAAATTGAGGAGGGCTCACTGACTCAGCATGTTTAAGTAAACTATTTTCATAGCACAAGATTGGTGCGGGTGGTTGTAATGTCAAAGTTTAACTCTACTAACGTTTTAATTTTAGCATTTTTAATAGTTAAAACATCCTTTTTGTTCTCTCGATACCTGATGCATCTTAACAGCACCACCCGGACACAGCTGATACTATGACCCTATGCTTCAGGTAACCTCCGGGCAATAACAACTTCATACCAAGACCGAAGTTAAAGGAAAATGCTCACCTCCAGAAAACTTCCCGCGCAGCACAGAGTCGAGGCTTATCTCATCTTCCCCAAGTGCCTGAATAGTCCCCTCTGGAAACCGCAGCAGACTGCTCGTTACCTGCGCCGTTAGGTCTCGCATTCTTCACTGTAAATAAGGAAACAAATGCAAAAATAGACTCCTGCCAGCCACAACTATTTCTGAGATTGACAGACGTTCCATCAGTCTGCAGTGAATAATCTCCTATCCATCTCCTGTAGCTCTTTTCCTTAAAAAAGTGGCACTCAGGACGGTTTTTGATCTCACAGCAGAGCAAAAGGAGAATCCTTGGCTTTTCTGATGCCTATGAGATCACCAACAAGAAGTGATGCAGAGGTATCGACAAGACAAATAACAGGGGAAAATAACCCCAATAGACTGGGTTCAAGTCGACTCACATAGGTTAGTAAGAGGCGATCTGAGAAAAACCGTATTTTAAAAAGCTTCTCGGCAACAGGTATAAGTCTCCATTTGTGCTTTCCCTTGATTTTATACTTCATTATTTATTGTCAATTGTCTTCTAGCAGATTTCACGCATCATTTACGTCTTGTCCGCTTTTTGCGTGTTTATTTTGCACATTAAGGAATACCGAGTTCTTAACTACCTGCATTCTCAAATTCTTCCAGAAAATGTACTCTTGAGATGTTCACATTACAAGCGATACAGACTTTCACAGCTCATCAAGCAGAGAGTAGTTTTCCACACACTTATGACGTAAACACCACACAAGCACTTTAAAACACTGATTTTCTTCTATACTTAAACCCTCCTATTCCTTACTCCAGTCCTTTCCTTCCTATTGCCTGTCCTTATCACATCTCTGCAGTCTTCTGCAAAAATTTCTAGGCCTTTCAGCCAGTTTCCACACTTCTGTAGGTGCTCCACAAAGAGGTCACCTTTCAGCATGTCAAGAGAGATGCTTTTTGTGGAAAAACTTAAAAGCTGAAGTGATTTGCAAGACTAAAGAGGTGGCTAAATAAGAGATATTCCATACGCATGGAAATACAAACCACTTTAAGTAGCAGTGTTTTGCAAGTTCTGTGGGTTATTGAAAAAGCCTCTGGAAGACAAGACAGATTTAGTTATCTTGTTCAAACAGCACCGCTTTCGTCATGAAGCCTCAAAAGGAAGATAGTAGACGTAGTTCGCTGTTCCTGGGTGTTAGGCATGCCGACCAGCTCAGGCATCAAACAGAACCCTTACCCTGTGCTACAAACCAGTACAGCCAGCCACTTCAATGTGCACACAAAGCCTACTGCATTAACTGTACCATACATGTTCTCCTGCAAAGAAAGTTTTATGATTGTTTCTTCCAGCGTGCACTAATTGGAATTGGCATTGGGATCTGCTGTACTTCAAGTCACAAGCACTCCATTTGAGACTCTGTTCAGTAACTTCTGCCAGCATGGAAACAACGAGCGCGTGAAACGCAGGAAGAGTAAGTCAGGGTCCGCGCTAAGCACAAGTCAACATTTGGAAAAAACTGTTGCCGATGGCAAAGCCAGTATTGCAGGACGCGGCTGCAGCCGGCCAGCCTGACCACTGCCAGCAGCCACAGCTGGCACAGGTCAAGTTCCAAGCGGGACAACTTCTTTGCAGTAGTTTTGCTGGGTTTGCTTTTTGGTACTTGTCATCATTTCAAAGCGACAGCGGGACGAACTTTTGCACTGCCTCTAGGGGCTCCAGAGAGTAAAAAGCCCCACAATTTGACCAGCATGCTGGCTTAGCTTAGTTGGAATGCTTCAATGAATATGTTTTACGAGTAACCCTTAGTACCAAATACTAATACAGATCTATCGGGTTGGTGAAGAGCGTCTTTTAAATGTTTCCGCTTGTGCCCATTGCCTCTGGTCCTGTCACTGGGCACCCCTGGAAAGTACTTGGCTCCGTCTTCTTTACCCCCTCCCTTCGGGTATTTAGATGCATTGATGAGATCCGCCCTGAGCCTCCTCTTCTCCAGGCTGAATAGTCCCAGCTCTCCCAGCCTTTCATCACAGGAGAGATGCTCCAGTCCCCTCTAACCATCTTTGTAGCCCTTCGCTGGGCCCTCTCCAGGACCTCCATCTCTCTCTTGTGAGACTGGGGAGCCCAGGCCTGGACACAGCACTTCAGGTGTGGCCTCACCAGTGCTGACGGGAGGAAGGGTCACCTCCCTCCACCTGCTGGCAACGCTCCTCCTCAGGCAGCCCGGGATACCGTCAGCCGCCTTTGCCGCAAGGGCACGTTGCTGCCTCACGGTCAACTTGGTGTCCACCAGGACGCCCAGGGGCTTTTCTGCCAAGCTGCTTTCCAGCTGGGCAGCCCCCGGCATATACTGGTGCATGGGCTTGTTCTTCCCCAGGTGCAGGACTTTGCACTTCCCCTTGTTGAACTGCACGAGGCTCCCGTCAGCCCGTTTCTCCAGCCTGCCGAAGCCCCTCTGGATGGCAGCACGACCCACTGGTGTACCGCCACTCTTCCCGGTTTCCTATCATCAGCCAGCTTGCTGCGGGTACACTCTGCCCCATCATCCAGATCGTCAATGAAAACACTGAACAATTAACGCCCCCTCCCCGCCCCCGCCAAAGTAGCCTACTTTCAAATATTCGGTTCGTCAGTCCGGCTTTAAGGGAGAACACTGACTATGACAACGTACATGAAGGAATTTTAGGCAACAGCACAAAATTCCACAAAGAGCACCTATGATTGCAGTGAATTAAAAACAAATGAACCTTTTTTGTAAATAAGCACGGAGATGTCTGAAAAACAAGTCTGTGTGGTAAGTACTTCATGAGTGCTACTGTAATATATTACAGTAGAAGCAAGAGAGTTTTAAGAAAAAGAGTGAACAAGTATCTTCCCGTAGGGCAGGTCATAGCATTCCCGGAAACTTCTCATCCGCATGCTCCCCAGGAGTCACCCCGAGTCACCCTGCCTTTGCCACTGCCTACCTCAACAGGCCAGGAGCACAGAACTTTGTGTGGCCAAATTGGAAATCAAATTTTAAGACACTCTACTGGGGAGATTTGAGTTTAAAACCAAACCACTCACCACCCCAAACTCCCCACCAAAGCAGAAAGAATTCTTCTCTGGCGGATTCTGGTTTACTCCTGAACACAGCTCGCACCTTGACACAGCGTAGTCCCGTCTACAGTGCACGTCAAATGTGCTTATCAGTCCAATACCACCGCTAAGAACCATCAAATAAGTAACACTCCAACACCTGGACCATTCACGTCACTTTACATTTAATCATGCTGCAGTTATTAACTGCGTATAAAAGCGTGTGAAAGTATAAAAGCTGGAGCATCAGGCACGCCCAGGCTTCCGAAGCTAGTAAGCCAACGGGCGTTTTAAACATTTTTTCTCTGGACACCTGGCTTGGCAATAGGGAGCCGGGAAGGTAAAATCCATGACAAATTATGAACAATAGAGATATACATATAGCAATCTGGTTCTTAGGATGTCTGACTTGCATCATTCTGCTAAGTTAAACCAAGGATGAGTGGGAAATCAAAACAGTGGGAAAATAGTTAGATGGCGATAGGTTAAAGGCATGAAGCCTCTCCTTTAAGAGATCTATCCAACACTAACGGCTTTTCTGCTCTCTTTGAAAACAATGACTGCAACCACATTCCTATTCCTGTCTCTTAGACATCAGATTAGTCTAAAACGCCACAGGCTTACTCCATGTTGAGGGGTAAACCAGAATCCAACCTCCCAGCTGTATCCTATACCAAAGTGGTCTGTGTACAACTTGCCAAAATGACCATTCTTCTTTACCCTAGGTGCTTATGACTTCCAAACATCGTGAACCATTTCCAAAGAAGGGAACATGCCACCGCTCGTAGACTGATGATTGACTTTTGGATTAAAAAGCTCCAGGGAAAAAAAAAAAATTGAGAAATTACACATTCAAGCAGAATCACGTACAGCCATGACGGTAGTACACGAAAATCAGTTTCAAAGGCCAACAGTGTCATAGGCTCACTGAAGGAAAAGCTAGAAATGTGGTCAGTCGCAGCTGAAGGTATGATTTCACAAAACACGTTGACTTCCCTGCCACCAAAAGAGAGGCCTTGCTGCCGCCTCCCATCTCTCCCTCTGCTCCTTTGTTCTACTACTGTATTCCTGTGGCTTACCTTGCACCGACTTGAACGCTTTTTAGAGCACTTCATGAGCCAAGTTAGCTCCCTAAGCAGGCAGGAAACTAACCCGGAAAAGTAGATCGTTTTCCACCAGCTTAGAGAGTTAAACTGGCTCGCAGAGAGAACTAGCAAGCATAAAAGTTGGCACAAGGAAGGAGGCAGGACAATGCCTTGGGAAGAAGGAGAGGGAATTCGTCCGTCTCCGTTTTGTGGCAGTAAGCCGTTATGCTAGCTCATACACCTGTGAAACTACACACTCGCTTTGCAAGGAGAGCTAAAGCCCCTTTGCTTTTAGAAAGGACGCTGCCCAAGACACGGTCAGTCAACTTTGAACGCCCTCTTGCACGTAGAGACTCACTAAGCTGCAGCTGACAGGCGTCATTCTTTCATTCAGCCAGATGTGGAAGCTAAAGTGATTTCAGGGAAGTGTTACTTGGTGATCAGAGGACAGACAACATTGCGTGACACTCTTCAGATCACACTTTCTAAGGAAACAGGACAAAGAGCGGGAAGAAGCCAAAGAAGAAGCAGCAGAAATGGAAGAAAAGCTAAGTTCTTTTGAGGAAAACGGCATCCCCTTTGTTGAATAACAGGTGAAGATGACAGTTACAGGGTGTTTTGAATTATTATAAATGACTGGTTCAATGACATCTTCCCCAGAAACACAGGAAGCAACTCACAAGCACTGGAGGAGCAGTAGGTGGAAAAGACACTTTCTGCACCTTAGTAGTCAGGTTCAGTGAATTAGCGCTTTGCCATAGCTTACTCCTGCAGAAGGAGGATGTAGCGAGCGAGTTAGCAGGTGATTGTGTGAGTACCCCTGGGTCCTTCCTTTCTTTCCCGCTTCGGCAGAAAACCTCCCCCCGATGCTTTAGGCAAAAACCCTACATTTAATCCAAAACCTAAGCTGGAGTCTAAAAAGCCACTGGCACAACAGAGACGGTCTGTCTCAGAATTCTACAACCAGGCTTTTCTCACTCAAGTGCAGCCTACAGATTGTCTTGCAGAGTTTGCGCGGGTGCTCCACAAGCTCTCCGAGAAGCACGAACCTACAGCAGAAGGTGAGAAGAAGAAAGAATTTCAGCTCTCTATCCCAACAGCCCCCAACAGCTGAGATCCTGTATCTGATGCAGACCATAGATTTGATTTCCCTTTCAATGGAAACACAAACAGACCCAACACAGATCAGAACTTGACGCTAGAGCCAGTTTCCCCAGCTACCTCCTACGGCCATTCTCTAACACGACTATACTTTCAGTCAAGACTTGCGGTCCCGGTCTAACGTGGTGGCTAAGCTAGCAAAAGTTCCTACAGTCAGTTCTGAAATTATG
>NW_027472175.1:0-70312 GCF_965638725.1 Aptenodytes patagonicus | reverse complement strand
AGCTCAGAGCGCAGGGTTTCTGGTTCTATGGAAGGGCTGCTAGGGAAGGTGATGGCCAGCAAGAGCTTTCGGTGCTGGCCCCTTGCGTGTGGGAGCAGTGGTTGGACGTGTTGAATTTGGGAGCTGGGCTCTGGCTGTGCTGAGAGGGAACGTCCGCACAGTGATGTGCTAGGAAGCTCAGAGCGGCAGTGCTTGTGGTCTGTGGAAGGGCTGCCTAGGGAAGGTGATGGCCAGCAAGAGCTTTCGGTGCTGGCCCCTTGCGTGTGGGAGCAGTGGCTGGACGTGTTGAATTTGGGAGCTGGGCTCTGGCTGTGCTGAGAGGGAACGTCCGCACAGTGATGTGGCTAGGAAGCTCAGAGCGGCAGTGCTTGTGGGGCTGTGGAAGGGCTGCCTAGGGAAGGTGATGGCCAGCAAGAGCTTTCGGTGCTGGCCCCTTGCGTGTGGGAGCAGTGGCTGGACGTGTTGAATTTGGGAGCTGGGCTCTGGCTGTGCTGAGAGGGAACGTCCGCACAGTGATGTGGCTAGGAAGCTCAGAGCGGCAGTGCTTGTGGGGCTGTGGAAGGGCTGCCTAGGGAAGGTGATGGCCAGCAAGAGCTTTCGGTGCTGGCCCCTTGCGTGTGGGAGCAGTGGCTGGACGTGTTGAATTTGGGAGCTGGGCTCTGGCTGTGCTGAGAGGGAACGTCCGCACAGTGATGTGGCTAGGAAGCTCAGAGCGGCAGGTGCTTGTGGTGCTGTGGAAGGGCTGCCTAGGGAAGGTGATGGCCAGCAAGAGCTTTCGGTGCTGGCCCCTTGCGTGTGGGAGCAGTGGCTGGACGTGTTGAATTTGGGAGCTGGGCTCTGGCTGTGCTGAGAGGGAACGTCCGCACAGTGATGTGGCTAGGAAGCTCAGAGCGGCAGGGTTTCTGGTTCTATGGAAGGGCTGCCTAGGGAAGGTGATGGCCAGCAAGAGCTTTCGGTGCTGGCCCCTTGCGTGTGGGAGCAGTGGCTGGACGTGTTGAATTTGGGAGCTGGGCTCTGGCTGTGCTGAGAGGGAACGTCCGCACAGTGATGTGGCTAGGAAGCTCAGAGCGGCAGGGTTTCTGGTTCTATGGAAGGGCTGCCTAGGGAAGGTGATGGCCAGCAAGAGCTTTCGGTGCTGGCCCCTTGCGTGTGGGAGCAGTGGCTGGACGTGTTGAATTTGGGAGCTGGGCTCTGGCTGTGCTGAGAGGGAACGTCCGCACAGTGATGTGGCTAGGAAGCTCAGAGCGGCAGGGTTTCTGGTTCTATGGAAGGGCTGCCTAGGGAAGGTGATGGCCAGCAAGAGCTTTCGGTGCTGGCCCCTTGCGTGTGGGAGCAGTGGCTGGACGTGTTGAATTTGGGAGCTGGGCTCTGGCTGTGCTGAGAGGGAACGTCCGCACAGTGATGTGGCTAGGAAGCTCAGAGCGGCAGGGTTTCTGGTTCTATGGAAGGGCTGCCTAGGGAAGGTGATGGCCAGCAAGAGCTTTCGGTGCTGGCCCCTTGCGTGTGGGAGCAGTGGCTGGACGTGTTGAATTTGGGAGCTGGGCTCTGGCTGTGCTGAGAGGGAACGTCCGCACAGTGATGTGGCTAGGAAGCTCAGAGCGGCAGTGCTTGTGGGGCTGTGGAAGGGCTGCCTAGGGAAGGTGATGGCCAGCAAGAGCTTTCAGTGCTGGCCCCTTGCGTGTGGGAGCAGTGGCTGGACGTGTTGAATTTGGGAGCTGGGCTCTGGCTGTGCTGAGAGGGAACGTCCGCACAGTGATGTGGCTAGGAAGCTCAGAGCGGCAGTGCTTGTGGGGCTGTGGAAGGGCTGCCTAGGGAAGGTGATGGCCAGCAAGAGCTTTCGGTGCTGGCCCCTTGCGTGTGGGAGCAGTGGCTGGACGTGTTGAATTTGGGAGCTGGGCTCTGGCTGTGCTGAGAGGGAACGTCCGCACAGTGATGTGGCTAGGAAGCTCAGAGCGGCAGTGCTTGTGGGGCTGTGGAAGGGCTGCCTAGGGAAGGTGATGGCCAGCAAGAGCTTTCGGTGCTGGCCCCTTGCGTGTGGGAGCAGTGGCTGGACGTGTTGAATTTGGGAGCTGGGCTCTGGCTGTGCTGAGAGGGAACGTCCGCACAGTGATGTGGCTAGGAAGCTCAGAGCGCCAGGGTTTCTGGTTCTATGGAAGGGCTGCCTAGGGAAGGTGATGGCCAGCAAGAGCTTTCGGTGCTGGCCCCTTGCGTGTGGGAGCAGTGGCTGGACGTGTTGAATTTGGGAGCTGGGCTCTGGCTGTGCTGAGAGGGAACGTCCGCACAGTGATGTGGCTAGGAAGCTCAGAGCGGCAGGGTTTTCTGGTTCTATGGAAGGGCTGCCTAGGGAAGGTGATGGCCAGCAAGAGCTTTCGGTGCTGGCCCCTTGCGTGTGGGAGCAGTGGCTGGACGTGTTGAATTTGGGAGCTGGGCTCTGGCTGTGCTGAGAGGGAACGTCCGCACAGTGATGTGGCTAGGAAGCTCAGAGCGGCAGTGCTTGTGGGGCTGTGGAAGGGCTGCCTAGGGAAGGTGATGGCCAGCAAGAGCTTTCAGTGCTGGCCCCTTGCGTGTGGGAGCAGCGGCTGGACGTGTTGAATTTGGGAGCTGGGCTCTGGCTGTGCTGAGAGGGAACGTCCGCACAGTGATGTGGCTAGGAAGCTCAGAGCGCCAGGGTTTCTGGTTGTATGGAAGGGCTGCCTAGGGAAGGTGATGGCCAGCAAGAGCTTTCGGTGCTGGCCCCTTGCGTGTGGGAGCAGTGGCTGGACGTGTTGAATTTGGGAGCTGGGCTCTGGCTGTGCTGAGAGGGAACGTCCGCACAGTGATGTGGCTAGGAAGCTCAGAGCGGCAGGGTTTCTGGTTCTATGGAAGGGCTGCCTAGGGAAGGTGATGGCCAGCAAGAGCTTTCGGTGCTGGCCCCTTGCGTGTGGGAGCAGTGGCTGGACGTGTTGAATTTGGGAGCTGGGCTCTGGCTGTGCTGAGAGGGAACGTCCGCACAGTGATGTGGCTAGGAAGCTCAGAGCGGCAGTGCTTGTGGGGCTGTGGAAGGGCTGCCTAGGGAAGGTGATGGCCAGCAAGAGCTTTCGGTGCTGGCCCCTTGCGTGTGGGAGCAGTGGCTGGACGTGTTGAATTTGGGAGCTGGGCTCTGGCTGTGCTGAGAGGGAACGTCCGCACAGTGATGTGGCTAGGAAGCTCAGAGCGGCAGTGCTTGTGGGGCTGTGGAAGGGCTGCCTAGGGAAGGTGATGGCCAGCAAGAGCTTTCGGTGCTGGCCCCTTGCGTGTGGGAGCAGTGGCTGGACGTGTTGAATTTGGGAGCTGGGCTCTGGCTGTGCTGAGAGGGAACGTCCGCACAGTGATGTGGCTAGGAAGCTCAGAGCGGCAGTGCTTGTGGGGCTGTGGAAGGGCTGCCTAGGGAAGGTGATGGCCAGCAAGAGCTTTCGGTGCTGGCCCCTTGCGTGTGGGAGCAGTGGCTGGACGTGTTGAATTTGGGAGCTGGGCTCTGGCTGTGCTGAGAGGGAACGTCCGCACAGTGATGTGGCTAGGAAGCTCAGAGCGGCAGGGCTTCTGGTTCTATGGAAGGGCTGCCTAGGGAAGGTGATGGCCAGCAAGAGCTTTCGGTGCTGGCCCCTTGCGTGTGGGAGCAGTGGCTGGACGTGTTGAATTTGGGAGCTGGGCTCTGGCTGTGCTGAGAGGGAACGTCCGCACAGTGATGTGGCTAGGAAGCTCAGAGCGGCAGGGTTTCTGGTTCTATGGAAGGGCTGCCTAGGGAAGGTGATGGCCAGCAAGAGCTTTCGGTGCTGGCCCCTTGCGTGTGGGAGCAGTGGCTGGACGTGTTGAATTTGGGAGCTGGGCTCTGGCTGTGCTGAGAGGGAACGTCCGCACAGTGATGTGGCTAGGAAGCTCAGAGCGGCAGGGTTTCTGGTTCTATGGAAGGGCTGCCTAGGGAAGGTGATGGCCAGCAAGAGCTTTCGGTGCTGGCCCCTTGCGTGTGGGAGCAGTGGCTGGACGTGTTGAATTTGGGAGCTGGGCTCTGGCTGTGCTGAGAGGGAACGTCCGCACAGTGATGTGGCTAGGAAGCTCAGAGCGGCAGGGTTTCTGGTTCTATGGAAGGGCTGCCTAGGGAAGGTGATGGCCAGCAAGAGCTTTCGGTGCTGGCCCCTTGCGTGTGGGAGCAGTGGCTGGACGTGTTGAATTTGGGAGCTGGGCTCTGGCTGTGCTGAGAGGGAACGTCCGCACAGTGATGTGGCTAGGAAGCTCAGAGCGCCAGGGTTTCTGGTTCTATGGAAGGGCTGCCTAGGGAAGGTGATGGCCAGCAAGAGCTTTCGGTGCTGGCCCCTTGCGTGTGGGAGCAGTGGCTGGACGTGTTGAATTTGGGAGCTGGGCTCTGGCTGTGCTGAGAGGGAACGTCCGCACAGTGATGTGGCTAGGAAGCTCAGAGCGGCAGTGCTTGTGGGGCTGTGGAAGGGCTGCCTAGGGAAGGTGATGGCCAGCAAGAGCTTTCAGTGCTGGCCCCTTGCGTGTGGGAGCAGTGGCTGGACGTGTTGAATTTGGGAGCTGGGCTCTGGCTGTGCTGAGAGGGAACGTCCGCACAGTGATGTGGCTAGGAAGCTCAGAGCGGCAGTGCTTGTGGGGCTGTGGAAGGGCTGCCTAGGGAAGGTGATGGCCAGCAAGAGCTTTCGGTGCTGGCCCCTTGCGTGTGGGAGCAGTGGCTGGACGTGTTGAATTTGGGAGCTGGGCTCTGGCTGTGCTGAGAGGGAACGTCCGCACAGTGATGTGGCTAGGAAGCTCAGAGCGGCAGTGCTTGTGGGGCTGTGGAAGGGCTGCCTAGGGAAGGTGATGGCCAGCAAGAGCTTTCGGTGCTGGCCCCTTGCGTGTGGGAGCAGTGGCTGGACGTGTTGAATTTGGGAGCTGGGCTCTGGCTGTGCTGAGAGGGAACGTCCGCACAGTGATGTGGCTAGGAAGCTCAGAGCGCCAGGGTTTCTGGTTCTATGGAAGGGCTGCCTAGGGAAGGTGATGGCCAGCAAGAGCTTTCGGTGCTGGCCCCTTGCGTGTGGGAGCAGTGGCTGGACGTGTTGAATTTGGGAGCTGGGCTCTGGCTGTGCTGAGAGGGAACGTCCGCACAGTGATGTGGCTAGGAAGCTCAGAGCGGCAGGGTTTCTGGTTCTATGGAAGGGCTGCCTAGGGAAGGTGATGGCCAGCAAGAGCTTTCGGTGCTGGCCCCTTGCGTGTGGGAGCAGTGGCTGGACGTGTTGAATTTGGGAGCTGGGCTCTGGCTGTGCTGAGAGGGAACGTCCGCACAGTGATGTGGCTAGGAAGCTCAGAGCGGCAGTGCTTGTGGGGCTGTGGAAGGGCTGCCTAGGGAAGGTGATGGCCAGCAAGAGCTTTCAGTGCTGGCCCCTTGCGTGTGGGAGCAGCGGCTGGACGTGTTGAATTTGGGAGCTGGGCTCTGGCTGTGCTGAGAGGGAACGTCCGCACAGTGATGTGGCTAGGAAGCTCAGAGCGCCAGGGTTTCTGGTTGTATGGAAGGGCTGCCTAGGGAAGGTGATGGCCAGCAAGAGCTTTCGGTGCTGGCCCCTTGCGTGTGGGAGCAGTGGCTGGACGTGTTGAATTTGGGAGCTGGGCTCTGGCTGTGCTGAGAGGGAACGTCCGCACAGTGATGTGGCTAGGAAGCTCAGAGCGGCAGAGTTTCTGGTTCTATGGAAGGGCTGCCTAGGGAAGGTGATGGCCAGCAAGAGCTTTCGGTGCTGGCCCCTTGCGTGTGGGAGCAGTGGCTGGACGTGTTGAATTTGGGAGCTGGGCTCTGGCTGTGCTGAGAGGGAACGTCCGCACAGTGATGTGGCTAGGAAGCTCAGAGCGGCAGGGTTTCTGGTTCTATGGAAGGGCTGCCTAGGGAAGGTGATGGCCAGCAAGAGCTTTCGGTGCTGGCCCCTTGTGTGTGGGAGCAGTGGCTGGACGTGTTGAATTTGGGAGCTGGGCTCTGGCTGTGCTGAGAGGGAACGTCCGCACAGTGATGTGGCTAGGAAGCTCAGAGCGCCAGGGTTTCTGGTTCTATGGAAGGGCTGCCTAGGGAAGGTGATGGCCAGCAAGAGCTTTCGGTGCTGGCCCCTTGCGTGTGGGAGCAGTGGCTGGACGTGTTGAATTTGGGAGCTGGGCTCTGGCTGTGCTGAGAGGGAACGTCCGCACAGTGATGTGGCTAGGAAGCTCAGAGCGGCAGTGCTTGTGTGGCTGTGGAAGGGCTGCCTAGGGAAGGTGATGGCCAGCAAGAGCTTTCGGTGCTGGCCCCTTGCGTGTGGGAGCAGTGGCTGGACGTGTTGAATTTGGGAGCTGGGCTCTGGCTGTGCTGAGAGGGAACGTCCGCACAGTGATGTGGCTAGGAAGCTCAGAGCGGCAGTGCTTGTGGGGCTGTGGAAGGGCTGCCTAGGGAAGGTGATGGCCAGCAAGAGCTTTTGGTGCTGGCCCCTTGCGTGTGGGAGCAGTGGCTGGACGTGTTGAATTTGGGAGCTGGGCTCTGGCTGTGCTGAGAGGGAACGTCCGCACAGTGATGTGGCTAGGAAGCTCAGAGCGGCAGTGCTTGTGGGGCTGTGGAAGGGCTGCCTAGGGAAGGTGATGGCCAGCAATAGCTTTCGGTGCTGGCCCCTTGCGTGTGGGAGCAGTGGCTGGACGTGTTGAATTTGGGAGCTGGGCTCTGGCTGTGCTGAGAGGGAACGTCCGCACAGTGATGTGGCTAGGAAGCTCAGAGCGGCAGGGTTTCTGGTTCTATGGAAGGGCTGCCTAGGGAAGGTGATGGCCAGCAAGAGCTTTCGGTGCTGGCCCCTTGCGTGTGGGAGCAGTGGCTGGACGTGTTGAATTTGGGAGCTGGGCTCTGGCTGTGCTGAGAGGGAACGTCCGCACAGTGATGTGGCTAGGAAGCTCAGAGCGGCAGGGTTTCTGGTTCTATGGAAGGGCTGCCTAGGGAAGGTGATGGCCAGCAAGAGCTTTCGGTGCTGGCCCCTTGCGTGTGGGAGCAGTGGCTGGACGTGTTGAATTTGGGAGCTGGGCTCTGGCTGTGCTGAGAGGGAACGTCCGCACAGTGATGTGGCTAGGAAGCTCAGAGCGGCAGGGTTTCTGGTTCTATGGAAGGGCTGCCTAGGGAAGGTGATGGCCAGCAAGAGCTTTCGGTGCTGGCCCCTTGCGTGTGGGAGCAGTGGCTGGACGTGTTGAATTTGGGAGCTGGGCTCTGGCTGTGCTGAGAGGGAACGTCCGCACAGTGATGTGGCTAGGAAGCTCAGAGCGGCAGGGTTTCTGGTTCTATGGAAGGGCTGCCTAGGGAAGGTGATGGCCAGCAAGAGCTTTCGGTGCTGGCCCCTTGCGTGTGGGAGCAGTGGCTGGACGTGTTGAATTTGGGAGCTGGGCTCTGGCTGTGCTGAGAGGGAACGTCCGCACAGTGATGTGGCTAGGAAGCTCAGAGCGGCAGTGCTTGTGGGGCTGTGGAAGGGCTGCCTAGGGAAGGTGATGGCCAGCAAGAGCTTTTGGTGCTGGCCCCTTGCGTGTGGGAGCAGTGGCTGGACGTGTTGAATTTGGGAGCTGGGCTCTGGCTGTGCTGAGAGGGAACGTCCGCACAGTGATGTGGCTAGGAAGCTCAGAGCGGCAGTGCTTGTGGGGCTGTGGAAGGGCTGCCTAGGGAAGGTGATGGCCAGCAATAGCTTTCGGTGCTGGCCCCTTGCGTGTGGGAGCAGTGGCTGGACGTGTTGAATTTGGGAGCTGGGCTCTGGCTGTGCTGAGAGGGAACGTCCGCACAGTGATGTGGCTAGGAAGCTCAGAGCGGCAGGGTTTCTGGTTCTATGGAAGGGCTGCCTAGGGAAGGTGATGGCCAGCAAGAGCTTTCGGTGCTGGCCCCTTGCGTGTGGGAGCAGTGGCTGGACGTGTTGAATTTGGGAGCTGGGCTCTGGCTGTGCTGAGAGGGAACGTCCGCACAGTGATGTGGCTAGGAAGCTCAGAGCGGCAGGGTTTCTGGTTCTATGGAAGGGCTGCCTAGGGAAGGTGATGGCCAGCAAGAGCTTTCGGTGCTGGCCCCTTGCGTGTGGGAGCAGTGGCTGGACGTGTTGAATTTGGGAGCTGGGCTCTGGCTGTGCTGAGAGGGAACGTCCGCACAGTGATGTGGCTAGGAAGCTCAGAGCGGCAGGGTTTCTGGTTCTATGGAAGGGCTGCCTAGGGAAGGTGATGGCCAGCAAGAGCTTTCGGTGCTGGCCCCTTGCGTGTGGGAGCAGTGGCTGGACGTGTTGAATTTGGGAGCTGGGCTCTGGCTGTGCTGAGAGGGAACGTCCGCACAGTGATGTGGCTAGGAAGCTCAGAGCGGCAGGGTTTCTGGTTCTATGGAAGGGCTGCCTAGGGAAGGTGATGGCCAGCAAGAGCTTTCGGTGCTGGCCCCTTGCGTGTGGGAGCAGTGGCTGGACGTGTTGAATTTGGGAGCTGGGCTCTGGCTGTGCTGAGAGGGAACGTCCGCACAGTGATGTGGCTAGGAAGCTCAGAGCGGCAGTGCTTGTGGGGCTGTGGAAGGGCTGCCTAGGGAAGGTGATGGCCAGCAAGAGCTTTCGGTGCTGGCCCCTTGCGTGTGGGAGCAGTGGCTGGACGTGTTGAATTTGGGAGCTGGGCTCTGGCTGTGCTGAGAGGGAACGTCCGCACAGTGATGTGGCTAGGAAGCTCAGAGCGGCAGTGCTTGTGGGGCTGTGGAAGGGCTGCCTAGGGAAGGTGATGGCCAGCAAGAGCTTTCGGTGCTGGCCCCTTGCGTGTGGGAGCAGTGGCTGGACGTGTTGAATTTGGGAGCTGGGCTCTGGCTGTGCTGAGAGGGAACGTCCGCACAGTGATGTGGCTAGGAAGCTCAGAGCGGCAGGTGTTTGGTCCTGGGGGCTGTGGAAGGGCTGCCTAGGGAAGGTGATGGCCAGCAAGAGCTTTCGGTGCTGGCCCCTTGCGTGTGGGAGCAGTGGCTGGACGTGTTGAATTTGGGAGCTGGGCTCTGGCTGTGCTGAGAGGGAACGTCCGCACAGTGATGTGGCTAGGAAGCTCAGAGCGGCAGGGTTTCTGGTTCTATGGAAGGGCTGCCTAGGGAAGGTGATGGCCAGCAAGAGCTTTCGGTGCTGGCCCCTTGCGTGTGGGAGCAGTGGCTGGACGTGTTGAATTTGGGAGCTGGGCTCTGGCTGTGCTGAGAGGGAACGTCCGCACAGTGATGTGGCTAGGAAGCTCAGAGCGGCAGGGTTTCTGGTTCTATGGAAGGGCTGCCTAGGGAAGGTGATGGCCAGCAAGAGCTTTCGGTGCTGGCCCCTTGCGTGTGGGAGCAGTGGCTGGACGTGTTGAATTTGGGAGCTGGGCTCTGGCTGTGCTGAGAGGGAACGTCCGCACAGTGATGTGGCTAGGAAGCTCAGAGCGGCAGGGTTTCTGGTTCTATGGAAGGGCTGCCTAGGGAAGGTGATGGCCAGCAAGAGCTTTCGGTGCTGGCCCCTTGCGTGTGGGAGCAGTGGCTGGACGTGTTGAATTTGGGAGCTGGGCTCTGGCTGTGCTGAGAGGGAACGTCCGCACAGTGATGTGGCTAGGAAGCTCAGAGCGGCAGGGTTTCTGGTTGTATGGAAGGGCTGCCTAGGGAAGGTGATGGCCAGCAAGAGCTTTCGGTGCTGGCCCCTTGCGTGTGGGAGCAGTGGCTGGACGTGTTGAATTTGGGAGCTGGGCTCTGGCTGTGCTGAGAGGGAACGTCCGCACAGTGATGTGGCTAGGAAGCTCAGAGCGGCAGGGTTTCTGGTTCTATGGAAGGGCTGCCTAGGGAAGGTGATGGCCAGCAAGAGCTTTCGGTGCTGGCCCCTTGCGTGTGGGAGCAGTGGCTGGACGTGTTGAATTTGGGAGCTGGGCTCTGGCTGTGCTGAGAGGGAACGTCCGCACAGTGATGTGGCTAGGAAGCTCAGAGCGGCAGTGCTTGTGGGGCTGTGGAAGGGCTGCCTAGGGAAGGTGATGGCCAGCAAGAGCTTTCAGTGCTGGCCCCTTGCGTGTGGGAGCAGTGGCTGGACGTGTTGAATTTGGGAGCTGGGCTCTGGCTGTGCTGAGAGGGAACGTCCGCACAGTGATGTGGCTAGGAAGCTCAGAGCGGCAGTGCTTGTGGGGCTGTGGAAGGGCTGCCTAGGGAAGGTGATGGCCAGCAAGAGCTTTCGGTGCTGGCCCCTTGCGTGTGGGAGCAGTGGCTGGACGTGTTGAATTTGGGAGCTGGGCTCTGGCTGTGCTGAGAGGGAACGTCCGCACAGTGATGTGGCTAGGAAGCTCAGAGCGGCAGTGCTTGTGGGGCTGTGGAAGGGCTGCCTAGGGAAGGTGATGGCCAGCAAGAGCTTTCGGTGCTGGCCCCTTGCGTGTGGGAGCAGTGGCTGGACGTGTTGAATTTGGGAGCTGGGCTCTGGCTGTGCTGAGAGGGAACGTCCGCACAGTGATGTGGCTAGGAAGCTCAGAGCGCCAGGGTTTCTGGTTCTATGGAAGGGCTGCCTAGGGAAGGTGATGGCCAGCAAGAGCTTTCGGTGCTGGCCCCTTGCGTGTGGGAGCAGTGGCTGGACGTGTTGAATTTGGGAGCTGGGCTCTGGCTGTGCTGAGAGGGAACGTCCGCACAGTGATGTGGCTAGGAAGCTCAGAGCGCCAGGGTTTCTGGTTCTATGGAAGGGCTGCCTAGGGAAGGTGATGGCCAGCAAGAGCTTTCGGTGCTGGCCCCTTGCGTGTGGGAGCAGTGGCTGGACGTGTTGAATTTGGGAGCTGGGCTCTGGCTGTGCTGAGAGGGAACGTCCGCACAGTGATGTGGCTAGGAAGCTCAGAGCGGCAGTGCTTATGGGGCTGTGGAAGGGCTGCCTAGGGAAGGTGATGGCCAGCAAGAGCTTTCGGTGCTGGCCCCTTGCGTGTGGGAGCAGTGGCTGGACGTGTTGAATTTGGGAGCTGGGCTCTGGCTGTGCTGAGAGGGAACGTCCGCACAGTGATGTGGCTAGGAAGCTCAGAGCGGCAGGGTTTCTGGTTCTATGGAAGGGCTGCCTAGGGAAGGTGATGGCCAGCAAGAGCTTTCGGTGCTGGCCCCTTGCGTGTGGGAGCAGTGGCTGGACGTGTTGAATTTGGGAGCTGGGCTCTGGCTGTGCTGAGAGGGAACGTCCGCACAGTGATGTGGCTAGGAAGCTCAGAGCGCCAGGGTTTCTGGTTCTATGGAAGGGCTGCCTAGGGAAGGTGATGGCCAGCAAGAGCTTTCGGTGCTGGCCCCTTGCGTGTGGGAGCAGTGGCTGGACGTGTTGAATTTGGGAGCTGGGCTCTGGCTGTGCTGAGAGGGAACGTCCGCACAATGATGTGGCTAGGAAGCTCAGAGCGGCAGTGCTTGTGGGGCTGTGGAAGGGCTGCCTAGGGAAGGTGATGGCCAGCAAGAGCTTTTGGTGCTGGCCCCTTGCGTGTGGGAGCAGTGGCTGGACGTGTTGAATTTGGGAGCTGGGCTCTGGCTGTGCTGAGAGGGAACGTCCGCACAGTGATGTGGCTAGGAAGCTCAGAGCGCCAGGGTTTCTGGTTCTATGGAAGGGCTGCCTAGGGAAGGTGATGGCCAGCAAGAGCTTTCGGTGCTGGCCCCTTGCGTGTGGGAGCAGTGGCTGGACGTGTTGAATTTGGGAGCTGGGATCTGGCTGTGCTGAGAGGGAACGTCCGCACAGTGATGTGGCTAGGAAGCTCAGAGCGGCAGTGCTTGTGGGGCTGTGGAAGGGCTGCCTAGGGAAGGTGATGGCCAGCAAGAGCTTTCAGTGCTGGCCCCTTGCGTGTGGGAGCAGTGGCTGGACGTGTTGAATTTGGGAGCTGGGCTCTGGCTGTGCTGAGAGGGAACGTCCGCACAGTGATGTGGCTAGGAAGCTCAGAGCGCCAGGGTTTCTGGTTCTATGGAAGGGCTGCCTAGGGAAGGTGATGGCCAGCAAGAGCTTTCGGTGCTGGCCCCTTGCGTGTGGGAGCAGTGGCTGGACGTGTTGAATTTGGGAGCTGGGCTCTGGCTGTGCTGAGAGGGAACGTCCGCACAGTGATGTGGCTAGGAAGCTCAGAGCGGCAGTGCTTGTGGGGCTGTGGAAGGGCTGCCTAGGGAAGGTGATGGCCAGCAAGAGCTTTCGGTGCTGGCCCCTTGCGTGTGGGAGCAGTGGCTGGACGTGTTGAATTTGGGAGCTGGGCTCTGGCTGTGCTGAGAGGGAACGTCCGCACAGTGATGTGGCTAGGAAGCTCAGAGCGGCAGTGCTTGTGGGGCTGTGGAAGGGCTGCCTAGGGAAGGTGATGTCCAGCAAGAGCTTTCGGTGCTGGCCCCTTGCGTGTGGGAGCAGTGGCTGGACGTGTTGAATTTGGGAGCTGGGCTCTGGCTGTGCTGAGAGGGAACGTCCGCACAGTGATGTGGCTAGGAAGCTCAGAGCGGCAGTGCTTGTGTGGCTGTGGAAGGGCTGCCTAGGGAAGGTGATGGCCAGCAAGAGCTTTCAGTGCTGGCCCCTTGCGTGTGGGAGCAGTGGCTGGACGTGTTGAATTTGGGAGCTGGGCTCTGGCTGTGCTGAGAGGGAACGTCCGCACAGTGATGTGGCTAGGAAGCTCAGAGCGCCAGGGTTTCTGGTTGTATGGAAGGGCTGCCTAGGGAAGGTGATGGCCAGCAAGAGCTTTCGGTGCTGGCCCCTTGCGTGTGGGAGCAGTGGCTGGACGTGTTGAATTTGGGAGCTGGGCTCTGGCTGTGCTGAGAGGGAACGTCCGCACAGTGATGTGGCTAGGAAGCTCAGAGCGGCAGAGTTTCTGGTTCTATGGAAGGGCTGCCTAGGGAAGGTGATGGCCAGCAAGAGCTTTCGGTGCTGGCCCCTTGCGTGTGGGAGCAGTGGCTGGACGTGTTGAATTTGGGAGCTGGGCTCTGGCTGTGCTGAGAGGGAACGTCCGCACAGTGATGTGGCTAGGAAGCTCAGAGCGGCAGTGCTTGTGGGGCTGTGGAAGGGCTGCCTAGGGAAGGTGATGGCCAGCAAGAGCTTTCGGTGCTGGCCCCTTGTGTGTGGGAGCAGTGGCTGGACGTGTTGAATTTGGGAGCTGGGCTCTGGCTGTGCTGAGAGGGAACGTCCGCACAGTGATGTGGCTAGGAAGCTCAGAGCGGCAGGGTTTCTGGTTCTATGGAAGGGCTGCCTAGGGAAGGTGATGGCCAGCAAGAGCTTTCGGTGCTGGCCCCTTGCGTGTGGGAGCAGTGGCTGGACGTGTTGAATTTGGGAGCTGGGCTCTGGCTGTGCTGAGAGGGAACGTCCGCACAGTGATGTGGCTAGGAAGCTCAGAGCGGCAGTGCTTGTGGGGCTGTGGAAGGGCTGCCTAGGGAAGGTGATGGCCAGCAAGAGCTTTCAGTGCTGGCCCCTTGCGTGTGGGAGCAGTGGCTGGACGTGT
The DNA here is from genome assembly GCF_965638725.1 of Aptenodytes patagonicus. NCBI lineage: Eukaryota > Metazoa > Chordata > Aves > Sphenisciformes > Spheniscidae > Aptenodytes > Aptenodytes patagonicus. The sequence goes on along the minus strand of NW_027472175.1, from coordinate 56,920 downwards.
TGAATTTGGGAGCTGGGCTCTGGCTGTGCTGAGAGGGAACGTCCGCACAGTGATGTGGCTAGGAAGCTCAGAGCGGCAGTGCTTGTGGGGCTGTGGAAGGGCTGCCTAGGGAAGGTGATGGCCAGCAAGAGCTTTCGGTGCTGGCCCCTTGCGTGTGGGAGCAGTGGCTGGACGTGTTGAATTTGGGAGCTGGGCTCTGGCTGTGCTGAGAGGGAACGTCCGCACAGTGATGTGGCTAGGAAGCTCAGAGCGGCAGTGCTTGTGGGGCTGTGGAAGGGCTGCCTAGGGAAGGTGATGGCCAGCAATAGCTTTCGGTGCTTTCGGTGCTGGCCCCTTGCGTGTGGGAGCAGTGGCTGGACGTGTTGAATTTGGGAGCTGGGCTCTGGCTGTGCTGAGAGGGAACGTCCGCACAGTGATGTGGCTAGGAAGCTCAGAGCGCCAGGGTTTCTGGTTCTATGGAAGGGCTGCCTAGGGAAGGTGATGGCCAGCAAGAGCTTTCGGTGCTGGCCCCTTGCGTGTGGGAGCAGTGGCTGGACGTGTTGAATTTGGGAGCTGGGCTCTGGCTGTGCTGAGAGGGAACGTCCGCACAGTGATGTGGCTAGGAAGCTCAGAGCGGCCAGGGTTTCTGGTTCTATGGAAGGGCTGCCTAGGGAAGGTGATGGCCAGCAAGAGCTTTCGGTGCTGGCCCCTTGCGTGTGGGAGCAGTGGCTGGACGTGTTGAATTTGGGAGCTGGGCTCTGGCTGTGCTGAGAGGGAACGTCCGCACAGTGATGTGGCTAGGAAGCTCAGAGCGCCAGGGTTTCTGGTTGTATGGAAGGGCTGCCTAGGGAAGGTGATGGCCAGCAAGAGCTTTCGGTGCTGGCCCCTTGCGTGTGGGAGCAGTGGCTGGACGTGTTGAATTTGGGAGCTGGGCTCTGGCTGTGCTGAGAGGGAACGTCCGCACAGTGATGTGGCTAGGAAGCTCAGAGCGCCAGGGTTTCTGGTTGTATGGAAGGGCTGCCTAGGGAAGGTGATGGCCAGCAAGAGCTTTCGGTGCTGGCCCCTTGCGTGTGGGAGCAGTGGCTGGACGTGTTGAATTTGGGAGCTGGGCTCTGCTGTGCTGAGAGGGAACGTCCGCACAGTGATGTGGCTAGGAAGCTCAGAGCGGCAGGGTTTCTGGTTCTATGGAAGGGCTGCCTAGGGAAGGTGATGGCCAGCAAGAGCTTTCGGTGCTGGCCCCTTGCGTGTGGGAGCAGTGGCTGGACGTGTTGAATTTGGGAGCTGGGCTCTGGCTGTGCTGAGAGGGAACGTCCGCACAGTGATGTGGCTAGGAAGCTCAGAGCACCAGGGTTTCTGGTTCTATGGAAGGGCTGCCTAGGGAAGGTGATGGCCAGCAAGAGCTTTCGGTGCTGGCCCCTTGCGTGTGGGAGCAGTGGCTGGACGTGTTGAATTTGGGAGCTGGGCTCTGGCTGTGCTGAGAGGGAACGTCCGCACAGTGATGTGGCTAGGAAGCTCAGAGCGGCAGTGCTTGTGGGGCTGTGGAAGGGCTGCCTAGGGAAGGTGATGGCCAGCAAGAGCTTTCAGTGCTGGCCCCTTGCGTGTGGGAGCAGTGGCTGGACGTGTTGAATTTGGGAGCTGGGCTCTGGCTGTGCTGAGAGGGAACGTCCGCACAGTGATGTGGCTAGGAAGCTCAGAGCGGCAGTGCTTGTGGGGCTGTGGAAGGGCTGCCTAGGGAAGGTGATGGCCAGCAAGAGCTTTCGGTGCTGGCCCCTTGCGTGTGGGAGCAGTGGCTGGACGTGTTGAATTTGGGAGCTGGGCTCTGGCTGTGCTGAGAGGGAACGTCCGCACAGTGATGTGGCTAGGAAGCTCAGAGCGGCAGTGCTTGTGGGGCTGTGGAAGGGCTGCCTAGGGAAGGTGATGGCCAGCAATAGCTTTCGGTGCTGGCCCCTTGCGTGTGGGAGCAGTGGCTGGACGTGTTGAATTTGGGAGCTGGGCTCTGGCTGTGCTGAGAGGGAACGTCCGCACAGTGATGTGGCTAGGAAGCTCAGAGCGCCAGGGTTTCTGGTTCTATGGAAGGGCTGCCTAGGGAAGGTGATGGCCAGCAAGAGCTTTCGGTGCTGGCCCCTTGCGTGTGGGAGCAGTGGCTGGACGTGTTGAATTTGGGAGCTGGGCTCTGGCTGTGCTGAGAGGGAACGTCCGCACAGTGATGTGGCTAGGAAGCTCAGATCGGCAGTGCTTGTGGGGCTGTGGAAGGGCTGCCTAGGGAAGGTGATGGCCAGCAAGAGCTTTCGGTGCTGGCCCCTTGCGTGTGGGAGCAGTGGCTGGACGTGTTGAATTTGGGAGCTGGGCTCTGGCTGTGCTGAGAGGGAACGTCCGCACAGTGATGTGGCTAGGAAGCTCAGAGCGCCAGGGTTTCTGGTTCTATGGAAGGGCTGCCTAGGGAAGGTGATGGCCAGCAAGAGCTTTCGGTGCTGGCCCCTTGCGTGTGGGAGCAGTGGCTGGACGTGTTGAATTTGGGAGCTGGGCTCTGGCTGTGCTGAGAGGGAACGTCCGCACAGTGATGTGGCTAGGAAGCTCAGAGCGGCAGGGTTTCTGGTTCTATGGAAGGGCTGCCTAGGAAGGTGATGGCCAGCAAGAGCTTTCGGTGCTGGCCCCTTGCGTGTGGGAGCAGTGGCTGGACGTGTTGAATTTGGGAGCTGGGCTCTGGCTGTGCTGAGAGGGAACGTCCGCACAGTGATGCGGCTAGGAAGCTCAGAGCGCCAGGGTTTCTGGTTCTATGGAACGGCTGCCTAGGGAAGGTGATGGCCAGCAAGAGCTTTCGGTGCTGGCCCCTTGCGTGTGGGAGCAGTAGCTGGACGTGTTGAATTTGGGAGCTGGGCTCTGGCTGTGCTGAGAGGGAACGTCCGCACAGTGATGTGGCTAGGAAGCTCAGAGCGGCAGTGCTTGTGGGGCTGTGGAAGGGCTGCCTAGGGAAGGTGATGGCCAGCAAGAGCTTTTGGTGCTGGCCCCTTGCGTGTGGGAGCAGTGGCTGGACGTGTTGAATTTGGGAGCTGGGCTCTGGCTGTGCTGAGAGGGAACGTCCGCACAGTGATGTGGCTAGGAAGCTCAGAGCGGCAGGGTTTCTGGTTCTATGGAAGGGCTGCCTAGGGAAGGTGATGGCCAGCAAGAGCTTTCGGTGCTGGCCCCTTGCGTGTGGGAGCAGTGGCTGGACGTGTTGAATTTGGGAGCTGGGCTCTGGCTGTGCTGAGAGGGAACGTCCGCACAGTGATGTGGCTAGGAAGCTCAGAGCGGCAGTGCTTGTGTGGCTGTGGAAGGGCTGCCTAGGGAAGGTGATGGCCAGCAAGAGCTTTCGGTGCTGGCCCCTTGCGTGTGGGAGCAGTGGCTGGACGTGTTGAATTTGGGAGCTGGGCTCTGGCTGTGCTGAGAGGGAACGTCCGCACAGTGATGTGGCTAGGAAGCTCAGAGCGGCAGGGTTTTCTGGTTCTATGGAAGGGCTGCCTAGGGAAGGTGATGGCCAGCAAGAGCTTTCGGTGCTGGCCCCTTGCGTGTGGGAGCAGTGGCTGGACGTGTTGAATTTGGGAGCTGGGCTCTGGCTGTGCTGAGAGGGAACGTCCGCACAGTGATGTGGCTAGGAAGCTCAGAGCGGCAGGGTTTCTGGTTCTATGGAAGGGCTGCCTAGGGAAGGTGATGGCCAGCAAGAGCTTTCGGTGCTGGCCCCTTGCGTGTGGGAGCAGTGGCTGGACGTGTTGAAATTGGGAGCTGGGCTCTGGCTGTGCTGAGAGGGAACGTCCGCACAGTGATGCGGCTAGGAAGCTCAGAGCGCCAGGGTTTCTGGTTCTATGGAAGGGCTGCCTAGGGAAGGTGATGGCCAGCAAGAGCTTTCGGTGCTGGCCCCTTGCGTGTGGGAGCAGTGGCTGGACGTGTTGAATTTGGGAGCTGGGCTCTGCTGTGCTGAGAGGGAACGTCCGCACAGTGATGTGGCTAGGAAGCTCAGAGCGGCAGGGTTTCTGGTTCTATGGAAGGGCTGCCTAGGGAAGGTGATGGCCAGCAAGAGCTTTCGGTGCTGGCCCCTTGCGTGTGGGAGCAGTGGCTGGACGTGTTGAATTTGGGAGCTGGGCTCTGGCTGTGCTGAGAGGGAACGTCCGCACAGTGATGTGGCTAGGAAGCTCAGAGCGGCAGTGCTTGTGGGGCTGTGGAAGGGCTGCCTAGGGAAGGTGATGGCCAGCAAGAGCTTTCAGTGCTGGCCCCTTGCGTGTGGGAGCAGCGGCTGGACGTGTTGAATTTGGGAGCTGGGCTCTGGCTGTGCTGAGAGGGAACGTCCGCACAGAGATGTGGCTAGGAAGCTCAGAGCCCCAGGGTTTCTGGTTCTATGGAAGGGCTGCCTAGGGAAGGTGATGGCCAGCAAGAGCTTTCGGTGCTGGCCCCTTGCGTGTGGGAGCAGTGGCTGGACGTGTTGAATTTGGGAGCTGGGCTCTGGCTGTGCTGAGAGGGAACGTCCGCACAGTGATGTGGCTAGGAAGCTCAGAGCGGCAGAGTTTCTGGTTCTATGGAAGGGCTGCCTAGGGAAGGTGATGGCCAGCAAGAGCTTTCGGTGCTGGCCCCTTGCGTGTGGGAGCAGTGGCTGGACGTGTTGAATTTGGGAGCTGGGCTCTGGCTGTGCTGAGAGGGAACGTCCGCACAGTGATGTGGCTAGGAAGCTCAGAGCGCCAGGGTTTCTGGTTCTATGGAAGGGCTGCCTAGGGAAGGTGATGGCCAGCAAGAGCTTTCGGTGCTGGCCCCTTGCGTGTGGGAGCAGTGGCTGGACGTGTTGAATTTGGGAGCTGGGCTCTGGCTGTGCTGAGAGGGAACGTCCGCACAGTGATGTGGCTAGGAAGCTCAGAGCGGCAGGGTTTCTGGTTCTATGGAAGGGCTGCCTAGGGAAGGTGATGGCCAGCAAGAGCTTTCGGTGCTGGCCCCTTGCGTGTGGGAGCAGTGGCTGGACGTGTTGAATTTGGGAGCTGGGCTCTGGCTGTGCTGAGAGGGAACGTCCGCACAGTGATGTGGCTAGGAAGCTCAGAGCGCCAGGGTTTCTGGTTCTATGGAAGGGCTGCCTAGGGAAGGTGATGGCCAGCAAGAGCTTTCGGTGCTGGCCCCTTGCGTGTGGGAGCAGTGGCTGGACGTGTTGAATTTGGGAGCTGGGCTCTGGCTGTGCTGAGAGGGAACGTCCGCACAGTGATGCGGCTAGGAAGCTCAGAGCGCCAGGGTTTCTGGTTCTATGGAAGGGCTGCCTAGGGAAGGTGATGGCCAGCAAGAGCTTTCGGTGCTGGCCCCTTGCGTGTGGGAGCAGTGGCTGGACGTGTTGAATTTGGGAGCTGGGCTCTGGCTGTGCTGAGAGGGAACGTCCGCACAGTGATGTGGCTAGGAAGCTCAGAGCGGCAGTGCTTGTGGGGCTGTGGAAGGGCTGCCTAGGGAAGGTGATGGCCAGCAAGAGCTTTTGGTGCTGGCCCCTTGCGTGTGGGAGCAGTGGCTGGACGTGTTGAATTTGGGAGCTGGGCTCTGGCTGTGCTGAGAGGGAACGTCCGCACAGTGATGTGGCTAGGAAGCTCAGAGCGGCAGGGTTTCTGGTTCTATGGAAGGGCTGCCTAGGGAAGGTGATGGCCAGCAAGAGCTTTCGGTGCTGGCCCCTTGCGTGTGGGAGCAGTGGCTGGACGTGTTGAATTTGGGAGCTGGGCTCTGGCTGTGCTGAGAGGGAACGTCCGCACAGTGATGTGGCTAGGAAGCTCAGAGCGGCAGTGCTTGTGTGGCTGTGGAAGGGCTGCCTAGGGAAGGTGATGGCCAGCAAGAGCTTTCGGTGCTGGCCCCTTGCGTGTGGGAGCAGTGGCTGGACGTGTTGAATTTGGGAGCTGGGCTCTGGCTGTGCTGAGAGGGAACGTCCGCACAGTGATGTGGCTAGGAAGCTCAGAGCGGCAGGGTTTCTGGTTCTATGGAAGGGCTGCCTAGGGAAGGTGATGGCCAGCAAGAGCTTTCGGTGCTGGCCCTTGCGTGTGGGAGCAGTGGCTGGACGTGTTGAATTTGGGAGCTGGGCTCTGGCTGTGCTGAGAGGGAACGTCCGCACAGTGATGTGGCTAGGAAGCTCAGAGCGGCAGGGTTTCTGGTTCTATGGAAGGGCTGCCTAGGGAAGGTGATGGCCAGCAAGAGCTTTCGGTGCTGGCCCCTTGCGTGTGGGAGCAGTGGCTGGACGTGTTGAAATTGGGAGCTGGGCTCTGGCTGTGCTGAGAGGGAACGTCCGCACAGTGATGTGGCTAGGAAGCTCAGAGCGGCAGTGCTTGTGGGGCTGTGGAAGGGCTGCCTAGGGAAGGTGATGGCCAGCAAGAGCTTTCAGTGCTGGCCCCTTGCGTGTGGGAGCAGCGGCTGGACGTGTTGAATTTGGGAGCTGGGCTCTGGCTGTGCTGAGAGGGAACGTCCGCACAGAGATGCGGCTAGGAAGCTCAGAGCGGCAGGGTTTCTGGTTCTATGGAAGGGCTGCCTAGGGAAGGTGATGGCCAGCAAGAGCTTTCGGTGCTGGCCCCTTGCGTGTGGGAGCAGTGGCTGGACGTGTTGAATTTGGGAGCTGGGCTCTGGCTGTGCTGAGAGGGAACGTCCGCACAGTGATGTGGCTAGGAAGCTCAGAGCGGCAGGGTTTCTGGTTCTATGGAAGGGCTGCCTAGGGAAGGTGATGGCCAGCAAGAGCTTTCGGTGCTGGCCCCTTGCATGTGGGAGCAGTGGCTGGACGTGTTGAATTTGGGAGCTGGGCTCTGGCTGTGCTGAGAGGGAACGTCCGCACAGTGATGTGGCTAGGAAGCTCAGAGCGCCAGGGTTTCTGGTTCTATGGAAGGGCTGCCTAGGGAAGGTGATGGCCAGCAAGAGCTTTCGGTGCTGGCCCCTTGCGTGTGGGAGCAGTGGCTGGACGTGTTGAATTTGGGAGCTGGGCTCTGGCTGTGCTGAGAGGGAACGTCCGCACAGTGATGTGGCTAGGAAGCTCAGAGCGGCAGTGCTTGTGGGGCTGTGGAAGGGCTGCCTAGGGAAGGTGATGGCCAGCAAGAGCTTTCGGTGCTGGCCCCTTGCGTGTGGGAGCAGTGGCTGGACGTGTTGAATTTGGGAGCTGGGCTCTGGCTGTGCTGAGAGGGAACGTCCGCACAGTGATGTGGCTAGGAAGCTCAGAGCGGCAGGGTTTCTGGTTCTATGGAAGGGCTGCCTAGGGAAGGTGATGGCCAGCAAGAGCTTTCGGTGCTGGCCCCTTGCGTGTGGGAGCAGTGGCTGGACGTGTTGAATTTGGGAGCTGGGCTCTGGCTGTGCTGAGAGGGAACGTCCGCACAGTGATGTGGCTAGGAAGCTCAGAGCGGCAGGGTTTCTGGTTCTATGGAAGGGCTGCCTAGGGAAGGTGATGGCCAGCAAGAGCTTTCGGTGCTGGCCCCTTGCGTGTGGGAGCAGTGGCTGGACGTGTTGAAATTGGGAGCTGGGCTCTGGCTGTGCTGAGAGGGAACGTCCGCACAGTGATGCGGCTAGGAAGCTCAGAGCGCCAGGGTTTCTGGTTCTATGGAAGGGCTGCCTAGGGAAGGTGATGGCCAGCAAGAGCTTTCGGTGCTGGCCCCTTGCGTGTGGGAGCAGTGGCTGGACGTGTTGAATTTGGGAGCTGGGCTCTGGCTGTGCTGAGAGGGAACGTCCGCACAGTGATGTGGCTAGGAAGCTCAGAGCGGCAGGGTTTCTGGTTCTATGGAAGGGCTGCCTAGGGAAGGTGATGGCCAGCAAGAGCTTTCGGTGCTGGCCCCTTGCGTGTGGGAGCAGTGGCTGGACGTGTTGAATTTGGGAGCTGGGCTCTGGCTGTGCTGAGAGGGAACGTCCGCACAGTGATGTGGCTAGGAAGCTCAGAGCGGCAGTGCTTGTGGGGCTGTGGAAGGGCTGCCTAGGGAAGGTGATGGCCAGCAAGAGCTTTCAGTGCTGGCCCCTTGCGTGTGGGAGCAGCGGCTGGACGTGTTGAATTTGGGAGCTGGGCTCTGGCTGTGCTGAGAGGGAATGTCCGCACAGAGATGTGGCTAGGAAGCTCAGAGCCCCAGGGTTTCTGGTTCTATGGAAGGGCTGCCTAGGGAAGGTGATGGCCAGCAAGAGCTTTCGGTGCTGGCCCCTTGCGTGTGGGAGCAGTGGCTGGACGTGTTGAATTTGGGAGCTGGGCTCTGGCTGTGCTGAGAGGGAACGTCCGCACAGTGATGTGGCTAGGAAGCTCAGAGCGGCAGGGTTTCTGGTTCTATGGAAGGGCTGCCTAGGGAAGGTGATGGCCAGCAAGAGCTTTCGGTGCTGGCCCCTTGTGTGTGGGAGCAGTGGCTGGACGTGTTGAAATTGGGAGCTGGGCTCTGGCTGTGCTGAGAGGGAACGTCCGCACAGTGATGTGGCTAGGAAGCTCAGAGCGGCAGGGTTTCTGGTTCTATGGAAGGGCTGCCTAGGGAAGGTGATGGCCAGCAAGAGCTTTCGGTGCTGGCCCCTTGCGTGTGGGAGCAGTGGCTGGACGTGTTGAATTTGGGAGCTGGGCTCTGGCTGTGCTGAGAGGGAACGTCCGCACAGTGATGCGGCTAGGAAGCTCAGAGCGCCAGGGTTTCTGGTTCTATGGAAGGGCTGCCTAGGGAAGGTGATGGCCAGCAAGAGCTTTCGGTGCTGGCCCCTTGCGTGTGGGAGCAGTGGCTGGACGTGTTGAATTTGGGAGCTGGGCTCTGGCTGTGCTGAGAGGGAACGTCCGCACAGTGATGTGGCTAGGAAGCTCAGAGCGCCAGGGTTTCTGGTTCTATGGAAGGGCTGCCTAGGGAAGGTGATGGCCAGCAAGAGCTTTTGGTGCTGGCCCCTTGCGTGTGGGAGCAGTGGCTGGACGTGTTGAATTTGGGAGCTGGGCTCTGGCTGTGCTGAGAGGGAACGTCCGCACAGTGATGTGGCTAGGAAGCTCAGAGCGGCAGTGCTTGTGGGGCTGTGGAAGGGCTGCCTAGGGAAGGTGATGGCCAGCAAGAGCTTTCAGTGCTGGCCCCTTGCGTGTGGGAGCAGTGGCTGGACGTGTTGAATTTGGGAGCTGGGCTCTGGCTGTGCTGAGAGGGAACGTCCGCACAGTGATGTGGCTAGGAAGCTCAGAGCGCCAGGGTTTCTGGTTCTATGGAAGGGCTGCCTAGGGAAGGTGATGGCCAGCAAGAGCTTTCGGTGCTGGCCCCTTGCGTGTGGGAGCAGTGGCTGGACGTGTTGAATTTGGGAGCTGGGCTCTGGCTGTGCTGAGAGGGAACGTCCGCACAGTGATGTGGCTAGGAAGCTCAGAGCGCCAGGGTTTCTGGTTCTATGGAAGGGCTGCCTAGGGAAGGTGATGGCCAGCAAGAGCTTTCGGTGCTGGCCCCTTGCGTGTGGGAGCAGTGGCTGGACGTGTTGAATTTGGGAGCTGGGCTCTGGCTGTGCTGAGAGGGAACGTCCGCACAGTGATGTGGCTAGGAAGCTCAGAGCGGCAGAGTTTCTGGTTCTATGGAAGGGCTGCCTAGGGAAGGTGATGGCCAGCAAGAGCTTTCGGTGCTGGCCCCTTGCGTGTGGGAGCAGTGGCTGGACATGTTGAATTTGGGAGCTGGGCTCTGGCTGTGCTGAGAGGGAACGTCCGCACAGTGATGTGGCTAGGAAGCTCAGAGCGGCAGTGCTTGTGGGGCTGTGGAAGGGCTGCCTAGGGAAGGTGATGGCCAGCAAGAGCTTTCGGTGCTGGCCCACTGCGTGTGGGAGCAGTGGCTGGACGTGTTGAATTTGGGAGCTTGGCTCTGGCTGTGCTGAGAGGGAACGTCCGCACAGTGATGTGGCTAGGAAGCTCAGAGCGGCAGTGCTTGTGGGGCTGTGGAAGGGCTGCCTAGGGAAGGTGATGGCCAGCAAGAGCTTTCGGTGCTGGCCCCTTGCGTGTGGGAGCAGTGGCTGGACGTGTTGAATTTGGGAGCTGGGCTCTGGCTGTGCTGAGAGGGAACGTCCGCACAGTGATGTGGCTAGGAAGCTCAGAGCGGCAGAGTTTCTGGTGCTGTGGAAGGGCTGCGTAGGGAAGGTGATGGCCAGCAAGAGCTTTCGGTGCTGGCCCCTTGCGTGTGGGAGCAGTGGCTGGACGTGTTGAATTTGGGAGCTGGGCTCTGGCTGTGCTGAGAGGGAACGTCCGCACAGTGATGTGGCTAGGAAGCTCAGAGCGGCAGAGTTTCTGGTTCTATGGAAGGGCTGCCTAGGGAAGGTGATGGCCAGCAAGAGCTTTCGGTGCTGGCCCCTTGCGTGTGGGAGCAGTGGCTGGACATGTTGAATTTGGGAGCTGGGCTCTGGCTGTGCTGAGAGGGAACGTCCGCACAGTGATGTGGCTAGGAAGCTCAGAGCGGCAGTGCTTGTGGGGCTGTGGAAGGGCTGCCTAGGGAAGGTGATGGCCAGCAAGAGCTTTCGGTGCTGGCCCACTGCGTGTGGGAGCAGTGCCTGGACGTGTTGAATTTGGGAGCTTGGCTCTGGCTGTGCTGAGAGGGAACGTCCGCACAGTGATGTGGCTAGGAAGCTCAGAGCGGCAGTGCTTGTGGGGCTGTGGAAGTGCTGCCTAGGGAAGGTGATGGCCAGCAAGAGCTTTCAGTGCTGGCCCCTTGCGTGTGGGAGCAGTGGCTGGACGTGTTGAATTTGGGAGCTGGGCTCTGGCTGTGCTGGGAGGGAACGTCCGCACAGTGATGTGGCTAGGAAGCTCAGAGCGGCAGGGTTTCTGGTTCTATGGAAGGGCTGCCTAGGGAAGGTGATGGCCAGCAAGAGCTTTCGGTGCTGGCCCCTTGCGTGTGGGAGCAGTGGCTGGACGTGTTGAATTTGGGAGCTGGGCTCTGGCTGTGCTGAGAGGGAACGTCCGCACAGTGATGTGGCTAGGAAGCTCAGAGCGGCAGGGTTTCTGGTTCTATGGAAGGGCTGCCTAGGGAAGGTGATGGCCAGCAAGAGCTTTCGGTGCTGGCCCCTTGCGTGTGGGAGCAGTGGCTGGACGTGTTGAATTTGGGAGCTGGGCTCTGGCTGTGCTGAGAGGGAACGTCCGCACAGTGATGTGGCTAGGAAGCTCAGAGCGGCAGGGTTTCTGGTTCTATGGAAGGGCTGCCTAGGGAAGGTGATGGCCAGCAAGAGCTTTCAGTGCTGGCCCCTTGCGTGTGGGAGCAGTGGCTGGACGTGTTGAATTTGGGAGCTGGGCTCTGGCTGTGCTGAGAGGGAACGTCCGCACAGTGATGTGGCTAGGAAGCTCAGAGCGCCAGGGTTTCTGGTTCTATGGAAGGGCTGCCTAGGGAAGGTGATGGCCAGCAAGAGCTTTCGGTGCTGGCCCCTTGCGTGTGGGAGCAGTGGCTGGACGTGTTGAATTTGGGAGCTGGGCTCTGGCTGTGCTGAGAGGGAACGTCCGCACAGTGATGTGGCTAGGAAGCTCAGAGCGCCAGGGTTTCTGGTTCTATGGAAGGGCTGCCTAGGGAAGGTGATGGCCAGCAAGAGCTTTCGGTGCTGGCCCCTTGCGTGTGGGAGCAGTGGCTGGACGTGTTGAATTTGGGAGCTGGGCTCTGGCTGTGCTGAGAGGGAACGTCCGCACAGTGATGTGGCTAGGAAGCTCAGAGCGGCAGGGTTTCTGGTTCTATGGAAGGGCTGCCTAGGGAAGGTGATGGCCAGCAAGAGCTTTCGGTGCTGGCCCCTTGCGTGTGGGAGCAGTGGCTGGACGTGTTGAATTTGGGAGCTGGGCTCTGGCTGTGCTGAGAGGGAACGTCCGCACAGTGATGTGGCTAGGAAGCTCAGAGCGCCAGGGTTTCTGGTTCTATGGAAGGGCTGCCTAGGGAAGGTGATGGCCAGCAAGAGCTTTCGGTGCTGGCCCCTTGCGTGTGGGAGCAGTGGCTGGACGTGTTGAATTTGGGAGCTGGGCTCTGGCTGTGCTGAGAGGGAACGTCCGCACAGTGATGTGGCTAGGAAGCTCAGAGCGGCAGAGTTTCTGGTTCTATGGAAGGGCTGCCTAGGGAAGGTGATGGCCAGCAAGAGCTTTCGGTGCTGGCCCCTTGCGTGTGGGAGCAGTGGCTGGACATGTTGAATTTGGGAGCTGGGCTCTGGCTGTGCTGAGAGGGAACGTCCGCACAGTGATGTGGCTAGGAAGCTCAGAGCGGCAGTGCTTGTGGGGCTGTGGAAGGGCTGCCTAGGGAAGGTGATGGCCAGCAAGAGCTTTCGGTGCTGGCCCACTGCGTGTGGGAGCAGTGGCTGGACGTGTTGAATTTGGGAGCTTGGCTCTGGCTGTGCTGAGAGGGAACGTCCGCACAGTGATGTGGCTAGGAAGCTCAGAGCGGCAGTGCTTGTGGGGCTGTGGAAGGGCTGCCTAGGGAAGGTGATGGCCAGCAAGAGCTTTCGGTGCTGGCCCCTTGCGTGTGGGAGCAGTGGCTGGACGTGTTGAATTTGGGAGCTGGGCTCTGGCTGTGCTGAGAGGGAACGTCCGCACAGTGATGTGGCTAGGAAGCTCAGAGCGGCAGAGTTTCTGGTGCTGTGGAAGGGCTGCGTAGGGAAGGTGATGGCCAGTAAGAGCTTTCGGTGCTGGCCCCTTGCGTGTGGGAGCAGTGGCTGGACGTGTTGAATTTGGGAGCTGGGCTCTGGCTGTGCTGAGAGGGAACGTCCGCACAGTGATGTGGCTAGGAAGCTCAGAGCGCCAGGGTTTCTGGTTCTATGGAAGGGCTGCCTAGGGAAGGTGATGGCCAGCAAGAGCTTTCGGTGCTGGCCCCTTGCGTGTGGGAGCAGTGGCTGGACGTGTTGAATTTGGGAGCTGGGCTCTGGCTGTGCTGAGAGGGAGCGTCCGCACAGTGATGTGGCTAGGAAGCTCAGAGCGGCAGTGCTTGTGGGGCTGTGGAAGGGCTGCCTAGGGAAGGTGATGGCCAGCAAGAGCTTTCGGTGCTGGCCCACTGCGTGTGGGAGCAGTGGCTGGACGTGTTGAATTTGGGAGCTTGGCTCTGGCTGTGCTGAGAGGGAACGTCCGCACAGTGATGTGGCTAGGAAGCTCAGAGCGGCAGGGTTTCTGGTTCTATGGAAGGGCTGCCTAGGGAAGGTGATGGCCAGCAAGAGCTTTCGGTGCTGGCCCCTTGCGTGTGGGAGCAGTGGCTGGACGTGTTGAATTTGGGAGCTGGGCTCTGGCTGTGCTGAGAGGGAACGTCCGCACAGTGATGTGGCTAGGAAGCTCAGAGCGGCAGTGCTTGTGGGGCTGTGGAAGGGCTGCCTAGGGAAGGTGATGGCCAGCAAGAGCTTTCGGTGCTGGCCCCTTGCGTGTGGGAGCAGTGGCTGGACGTGTTGAATTTGGGAGCTGGGCTCTGGCTGTGCTGAGAGGGAACGTCCGCACAGTGATGTGGCTAGGAAGCTCAGAGCGGCAGGGTTTCTGGTTCTATGGAAGGGCTGCCTAGGGAAGGTGATGGCCAGCAAGAGCTTTCGGTGCTGGCCCCTTGCGTGTGGGAGCAGTGGCTGGACGTGTTGAATTTGGGAGCTGGGCTCTGGCTGTGCTGAGAGGGAACGTCCGCACAGTGATGTGGCTAGGAAGCTCAGAGCGGCAGGGTTTCTGGTTCTATGGAAGGGCTGCCTAGGGAAGGTGATGGCCAGCAAGAGCTTTCGGTGCTGGCCCCTTGCGTGTGGGAGCAGTGGCTGGACGTGTTGAATTTGGGAGCTGGGCTCTGGCTGTGCTGAGAGGGAACGTCCGCACAGTGATGCGGCTAGGAAGCTCAGAGCGCCAGGGTTTCTGGTTCTATGGAAGGGCTGCCTAGGGAAGGTGATGGCCAGCAAGAGCTTTCGGTGCTGGCCCCTTGTGTGTGGGAGCAGTGGCTGGACGTGTTGAATTTGGGAGCTGGGCTCTGGCTGTGCTGAGAGGGAACGTCCGCACAGTGATGTGGCTAGGAAGCTCAGAGCGCCAGGGTTTCTGGTTCTATGGAAGGGCTGCCTAGGGGAAGGTGATGGCCAGCAAGAGCTTTCGGTGCTGGCCCCTTGCGTGTGGGAGCAGTGGCTGGACGTGTTGAATTTGGGAGCTGGCTCTGGCTGTGCTGAGAGGGAACGTCCGCACAGTGATGTGGCTAGGAAGCTCAGAGCGGCAGTGCTTGTGGGGCTGTGGAAGGGCTGCCTAGGGAAGGTGATGGCCAGCAAGAGCTTTCGGTGCTGGCCCCTTGCGTGTGGGAGCAGTGGCTGGACGTGTTGAATTTGGGAGCTGGGCTCTGGCTGTGCTGAGAGGGAACGTCCGCACAGTGATGTGGCTAGGAAGCTCAGAGCGGCAGTGCTTGTGGGGCTGTGGAAGGGCTGCCTAGGGAAGGTGATGGCCAGCAAGAGCTTTCGGTGCTGGCCCACTGCGTGTGGGAGCAGTGGCTGGACGTGTTGAATTTGGGAGCTTGGCTCTGGCTGTGCTGAGAGGGAACGTCCGCACAGTGATGTGGCTAGGAAGCTCAGAGCGGCAGTGCTTGTGGGGCTGTGGAAGGGCTGCCTAGGGAAGGTGATGGCCAGCAAGAGCTTTCGGTGCTGGCCCCTTGCGTGTGGGAGCAGTGGCTGGACGTGTTGAATTTGGGAGCTGGGCTCTGGCTGTGCTGAGAGGGAACGTCCGCACAGTGATGTGGCTAGGAAGCTCAGAGCGGCAGAGTTTCTGGTGCTGTGGGAAGGGCTGCGTAGGGAAGGTGATGGCCAGTAAGAGCTTTCGGTGCTGGCCCCTTGCGTGTGGGAGCAGTGGCTGGACGTGTTGAATTTGGGAGCTGGGCTCTGGCTGTGCTGAGAGGGAACGTCCGCACAGTGATGTGGCTAGGAAGCTCAGAGCGCCAGGGTTTCTGGTTCTATGGAAGGGCTGCCTAGGGAAGGTGATGGCCAGCAAGAGCTTTCGGTGCTGGCCCCTTGCGTGTGGGAGCAGTGGCTGGACGTGTTGAATTTGGGAGCTGGGCTCTGGCTGTGCTGAGAGGGAGCGTCCGCACAGTGATGTGGCTAGGAAGCTCAGAGCGGCAGTGCTTGTGGGGCTGTGGAAGGGCTGCCTAGGGAAGGTGATGGCCAGCAAGAGCTTTCGGTGCTGGCCCACTGCGTGTGGGAGCAGTGGCTGGACGTGTTGAATTTGGGAGCTTGGCTCTGGCTGTGCTGAGAGGGAACGTCCGCACAGTGATGTGGCTAGGAAGCTCAGAGCGGCAGGGTTTCTGGTTCTATGGAAGGGCTGCCTAGGGAAGGTGATGGCCAGCAAGAGCTTTCGGTGCTGGCCCCTTGCGTGTGGGAGCAGTGGCTGGACGTGTTGAATTTGGGAGCTGGGCTCTGGCTGTGCTGAGAGGGAACGTCCGCACAGTGATGTGGCTAGGAAGCTCAGAGCGGCAGTGCTTGTGGGGCTGTGGAAGGGCTGCCTAGGGAAGGTGATGGCCAGCAAGAGCTTTCGGTGCTGGCCCCTTGCGTGTGGGAGCAGTGGCTGGACGTGTGAATTTGGGAGCTGGGCTCTGGCTGTGCTGAGAGGGAACGTCCGCACAGTGATGTGGCTAGGAAGCTCAGAGCGGCAGGGTTTCTGGTTCTATGGAAGGGCTGCCTAGGGAAGGTGATGGCCAGCAAGAGCTTTCGGTGCTGGCCCCTTGCGTGTGGGAGCAGTGGCTGGACGTGTTGAATTTGGGAGCTGGGCTCTGGCTGTGCTGAGAGGGAACGTCCGCACAGTGATGTGGCTAGGAAGCTCAGAGCGGCAGGGTTTCTGGTTCTATGGAAGGCTGCCTAGGGAAGGTGATGGCCAGCAAGAGCTTTCGGTGCTGGCCCCTTGCGTGTGGGAGCAGTGGCTGGACGTGTTGAATTTGGGAGCTGGGCTCTGGCTGTGCTGAGAGGGAACGTCCGCACAGTGATGCGGCTAGGAAGCTCAGAGCGCCAGGGTTTCTGGTTCTATGGAAGGGCTGCCTAGGGAAGGTGATGGCCAGCAAGAGCTTTCGGTGCTGGCCCCTTGTGTGTGGGAGCAGTGGCTGGACGTGTTGAATTTGGGAGCTGGGCTCTGGCTGTGCTGAGAGGGAACGTCCGCACAGTGATGTGGCTAGGAAGCTCAGAGCGCCAGGGTTTCTGGTTCTATGGAAGGGCTGCCTAGGGAAGGTGATGGCCAGCAAGAGCTTTCGGTGCTGGCCCCTTGCGTGTGGGAGCAGTGGCTGGACGTGTTGAATTTGGGAGCTGGGCTCTGGCTGTGCTGAGAGGGAACGTCCGCACAGTGATGTGGCTAGGAAGCTCAGAGCGGCAGTGCTTGTGGGGCTGTGGAAGGGCTGCCTAGGGAAGGTGATGGCCAGCAAGAGCTTTCGGTGCTGGCCCCTTGCGTGTGGGAGCAGTGGCTGGACGTGTTGAATTTGGGAGCTGGGCTCTGGCTGTGCTGAGAGGGAACGTCCGCACAGTGATGTGGCTAGGAAGCTCAGAGCGCCAGGGTTTCTGGTTCTATGGAAGGGCTGCCTAGGGAAGGTGATGGCCAGCAAGAGCTTTCGGTGCTGGCCCCTTGCGTGTGGGAGCAGTGGCTGGACGTGTTGAAATTGGGAGCTGGGCTCTGGCTGTGCTGAGAGGGAACGTCCGCACAGTGATGTGGCTAGGAAGCTCAGAGCGGCAGGGTTTCTGGTTCTATGGAAGGGCTGCCTAGGGAAGGTGATGGCCAGCAAGAGCTTTCGGTGCTGGCCCCTTGCGTGTGGGAGCAGTGGCTGGACGTGTTGAATTTGGGAGCTTGGCTCTGGCTGTGCTGAGAGGGAACGTCCGCACAGTGATGTGGCTAGGAAGCTCAGAGCAGCAGTGCTTGTGGGGCTGTGGAAGGGCTGCCTAGGGAAGGTGATGGCCAGCAAGAGCTTTCGGTGCTGGCCCACTGCGTGTGGGAGCAGTGGCTGGACGTGTTGAATTTGGGAGCTTGGCTCTGGCTGTGCTGAGAGGGAACGTCCGCACAGTGATGTGGCTAGGAAGCTCAGAGCGGCAGGGTTTCTGGTGCTGTGGAAGGGCTGCGTAGGGAAGGTGATGGCCAGTAAGAGCTTTCGGTGCTGGCCCCTTGCGTGTGGGAGCAGTGGCTGGACGTGTTGAATTTGGGAGCTGGGCTCTGGCTGTGCTGAGAGGGAACGTCCGCACAGTGATGTGGCTAGGAAGCTCAGAGCGGCAGTGCTTGTGGGGCTGTGGAAGGGCTGCCTAGGGAAGGTGATGGCCAGCAAGAGCTTTCGGTGCTGGCCCCTTGCGTGTGGGAGCAGTGGCTGGACGTGTTGAATTTGGGAGCTGGGCTCTGGCTGTGCTGAGAGGGAACGTCCGCACAGTGATGTGGCTAGGAAGCTCAGAGCGGCAGAGTTTCTGGTGCTGTGGAAGGGCTGCGTAGGGAAGGTGATGGCCAGTAAGAGCTTTCGGTGCTGGCCCCTTGCGTGTGGGAGCAGTGGCTGGACGTGTTGAATTTGGGAGCTTGGCTCTGGCTGTGCTGAGAGGGAACGTCCGCACAGTGATGTGGCTAGGAAGCTCAGAGCGGCAGTGCTTGTGGGGCTGTGGAAGGGCTGCCTAGGGAAGGTGATGGCCAGCAAGAGCTTTCGGTGCTGGCCCCTTGCGTGTGGGAGCAGTGGCTGGACGTGTTGAATTTGGGAGCTGGGCTCTGGCTGTGCTGAGAGGGAACGTCCGCACAGTGATGTGGCTAGGAAGCTCAGAGCGGCAGAGTTTCTGGTGCTGTGGAAGGGCTGCGTAGGGAAGGTGATGGCCAGTAAGAGCTTTCGGTGCTGGCCCCTTGCGTGTGGGAGCAGTGGCTGGACGTGTTGAATTTGGGAGCTGGGCTCTGGCTGTGCTGAGAGGGAACGTCCGCACAGTGATGTGGCTAGGAAGCTCAGAGCGCCAGGGTTTCTGGTTCTATGGAAGGGCTGCCTAGGGAAGGTGATGGCCAGCAAGAGCTTTCGGTGCTGGCCCCTTGCGTGTGGGAGCAGTGGCTGGACGTGTTGAATTTGGGAGCTGGGCTCTGGCTGTGCTGAGAGGGAGCGTCCGCACAGTGATGTGGCTAGGAAGCTCAGAGCGGCAGTGCTTGTGGGGCTGTGGAAGGGCTGCCTAGGGAAGGTGATGGCCAGCAAGAGCTTTCGGTGCTGGCCCACTGCGTGTGGGAGCAGTGGCTGGACGTGTTGAATTTGGGAGCTTGGCTCTGGCTGTGCTGAGAGGGAACGTCCGCACAGTGATGTGGCTAGGAAGCTCAGAGCGGCAGGGTTTCTGGTTCTATGGAAGGGCTGCCTAGGGAAGGTGATGGCCAGCAAGAGCTTTCGGTGCTGGCCCCTTGCGTGTGGGAGCAGTGGCTGGACGTGTTGAATTTGGGAGCTTGGCTCTGGCTGTGCTGAGAGGGAACGTCCGCACAGTGATGTGGCTAGGAAGCTCAGAGCGGCAGTGCTTGTGGGGCTGTGGAAGGGCTGCCTAGGGAAGGTGATGGCCAGCAAGAGCTTTCGGTGCTGGCCCCTTGCGTGTGGGAGCAGTGGCTGGACGTGTTGAATTTGGGAGCTGGGCTCTGGCTGTGCTGAGAGGGAACGTCCGCACAGTGATGTGGCTAGGAAGCTCAGAGCGGCAGAGTTTCTGGTGCTGTGGAAGGGCTGCGTAGGGAAGGTGATGGCCAGTAAGAGCTTTCGGTGCTGGCCCCTTGCGTGTGGGAGCAGTGGCTGGACGTGTTGAATTTGGGAGCTGGGCTCTGGCTGTGCTGAGAGGGAACGTCCGCACAGTGATGTGGCTAGGAAGCTCAGAGCGCCAGGGTTTCTGGTTCTATGGAAGGGCTGCCTAGGGAAGGTGATGGCCAGCAAGAGCTTTCGGTGCTGGCCCCTTGCGTGTGGGAGCAGTGGCTGGACGTGTTGAATTTGGGAGCTGGGCTCTGGCTGTGCTGAGAGGGAGCGTCCGCACAGTGATGTGGCTAGGAAGCTCAGAGCGGCAGTGCTTGTGGGGCTGTGGAAGGGCTGCCTAGGGAAGGTGATGGCCAGCAAGAGCTTTCGGTGCTGGCCCACTGCGTGTGGGAGCAGTGGCTGGACGTGTTGAATTTGGGAGCTTGGCTCTGGCTGTGCTGAGAGGGAACGTCCGCACAGTGATGTGGCTAGGAAGCTCAGAGCGGCAGGGTTTCTGGTTCTATGGAAGGGCTGCCTAGGGAAGGTGATGGCCAGCAAGAGCTTTCGGTGCTGGCCCCTTGCGTGTGGGAGCAGTGGCTGGACGTGTTGAATTTGGGAGCTGGGCTCTGGCTGTGCTGAGAGGGAACGTCCGCACAGTGATGTGGCTAGGAAGCTCAGAGCGGCAGTGCTTGTGGGGCTGTGGAAGGGCTGCCTAGGGAAGGTGATGGCCAGCAAGAGCTTTCGGTGCTGGCCCCTTGCGTGTGGGAGCAGTGGCTGGACGTGTTGAATTTGGGAGCTGGGCTCTGGCTGTGCTGAGAGGGAACGTCCGCACAGTGATGTGGCTAGGAAGCTCAGAGCGGCAGGGTTTCTGGTTCTATGGAAGGGCTGCCTAGGGAAGGTGATGGCCAGCAAGAGCTTTCGGTGCTGGCCCCTTGCGTGTGGGAGCAGTGGCTGGACGTGTTGAATTTGGGAGCTGGGCTCTGGCTGTGCTGAGAGGGAACGTCCGCACAGTGATGTGGCTAGGAAGCTCAGAGCGGCAGGGTTTCTGGTTCTATGGAAGGGCTGCCTAGGGAAGGTGATGGCCAGCAAGAGCTTTCGGTGCTGGCCCCTTGCGTGTGGGAGCAGTGGCTGGACGTGTTGAATTTGGGAGCTGGGCTCTGGCTGTGCTGAGAGGGAACGTCCGCACAGTGATGTGGCTAGGAAGCTCAGAGCGCCAGGGTTTCTGGTTCTATGGAAGGGCTGCCTAGGGAAGGTGATGGCCAGCAAGAGCTTTCGGTGCTGGCCCCTTGCGTGTGGGAGCAGTGGCTGGACGTGTTGAATTTGGGAGCTGGGCTCTGGCTGTGCTGAGAGGGAACGTCCGCACAGTGATGTGGCTAGGAAGCTCAGAGCGCCAGGGTTTCTGGTTCTATGGAAGGGCTGCCTAGGGAAGGTGATGGCCAGCAAGAGCTTTCGGTGCTGGCCCCTTGCGTGTGGGAGCAGTGGCTGGACGTGTTGAATTTGGGAGCTGGGCTCTGGCTGTGCTGAGAGGGAACGTCCGCACAGTGATGTGGCTAGGAAGCTCAGAGCGGCAGTGCTTGTGGGGCTGTGGAAGGGCTGCCTAGGGAAGGTGATGGCCAGCAAGAGCTTTCGGTGCTGGCCCCTTGCGTGTGGGAGCAGTGGCTGGACGTGTTGAATTTGGGAGCTGGGCTCTGGCTGTGCTGAGAGGGAACGTCCGCACAGTGATGCGGCTAGGAAGCTCAGAGCGCCAGGGTTTCTGGTTCTATGGAAGGGCTGCCTAGGGAAGGTGATGGCCAGCAAGAGCTTTCGGTGCTGGCCCCTTGCGTGTGGGAGCAGTGGCTGGACGTGTTGAAATTGGGAGCTGGGCTCTGGCTGTGCTGAGAGGGAACGTCCGCACAGTGATGTGGCTAGGAAGCTCAGAGCGGCAGGGTTTCTGGTTCTATGGAAGGGCTGCCTAGGGAAGGTGATGGCCAGCAAGAGCTTTCGGTGCTGGCCCCTTGCGTGTGGGAGCAGTGGCTGGACGTGTTGAATTTGGGAGCTTGGCTCTGGCTGTGCTGAGAGGGAACGTCCGCACAGTGATGTGGCTAGGAAGCTCAGAGCGGCAGTGCTTGTGGGGCTGTGGAAGGGCTGCCTAGGGAAGGTGATGGCCAGCAAGAGCTTTCGGTGCTGGCCCCTTGCGTGTGGGAGCAGTGGCTGGACGTGTTGAAATTGGGAGCTGGGCTCTGGCTGTGCTGAGAGGGAACGTCCGCACAGTGATGTGGCTAGGAAGCTCAGAGCGGCAGTGCTTGTGGGGCTGTGGAAGGGCTGCCTAGGGAAGGTGATGGCCAGCAAGAGCTTTCGGTGCTGGCCCCTTGCGTGTGGGAGCAGTGGCTGGACGTGTTGAATTTGGGAGCTGGGCTCTGGCTGTGCTGAGAGGGAACGTCCGCACAGTGATGTGGCTAGGAAGCTCAGAGCGCCAGGGTTTCTGGTTCTATGGAAGGGCTGCCTAGGGAAGGTGATGGCCAGCAAGAGCTTTCGGTGCTGGCCCCTTGCGTGTGGGAGCAGTGGCTGGACGTGTTGAATTTGGGAGCTGGGCTCTGGCTGTGCTGAGAGGGAACGTCCGCACAGTGATGTGGCTAGGAAGCTCAGAGCGGCAGGGTTTCTGGTTCTATGGAAGGGCTGCCTAGGGAAGGTGATGGCCAGCAAGAGCTTTCGGTGCTGGCCCCTTGCGTGTGGGAGCAGTGGCTGGACGTGTTGAATTTGGGAGCTGGGCTCTGGCTGTGCTGAGAGGGAACGTCCGCACAGTGATGCGGCTAGGAAGCTCAGAGCGCCAGGGTTTCTGGTTCTATGGAAGGGCTGCCTAGGGAAGGTGATGGCCAGCAAGAGCTTTCGGTGCTGGCCCCTTGCGTGTGGGAGCAGTGGCTGGACGTGTTGAATTTGGGAGCTGGGCTCTGGCTGTGCTGAGAGGGAACGTCCGCACAGTGATGTGGCTAGGAAGCTCAGAGCGGCAGGGTTTCTGGTTCTATGGAAGGGCTGCCTAGGGAAGGTGATGGCAGCAAGAGCTTTCGGTGCTGGCCCCTTGCGTGTGGGAGCAGTGGCTGGACGTGTTGAATTTGGGAGCTGGGCTCTGGCTGTGCTGAGAGGGAACGTCCACACAGTGATGTGGCTAGGAAGCTCAGAGCGGCAGTGCTTGTGGGCTGTGGAAGGGCTGCCTAGGGAAGGTGATGGCCAGCAAGAGCTTTCGGTGCTGGCCCCTTGCGTGTGGGAGCAGTGGCTGGACGTGTTGAATTTGGGAGCTGGGCTCTGGCTGTGCTGAGAGGGAACGTCCGCACAGTGATGTGGCTAGGAAGCTCAGAGCGGCAGGGTTTCTGGTTCTATGGAAGGGCTGCCTAGGGAAGGTGATGGCCAGCAAGAGCTTTCGGTGCTGGCCCCTTGCGTGTGGGAGCAGTGGCTGGACGTGTTGAAATTGGGAGCTGGGCTCTGGCTGTGCTGAGAGGGAACGTCCGCACAGTGATGTGGCTAGGAAGCTCAGAGCGGCAGGGTTTCTGGTTCTATGGAAGGGCTGCCTAGGGAAGGTGATGGCCAGCAAGAGCTTTCGGTGCTGGCCCCTTGCGTGTGGGAGCAGTGGCTGGACGTGTTGAATTTGGGAGCTGGGCTCTGGCTGTGCTGAGAGGGAACGTCCGCACAGTGATGCGGCTAGGAAGCTCAGAGCGCCAGGGTTTCTGGTTCTATGGAAGGGCTGCCTAGGGAAGGTGATGGCCAGCAAGAGCTTTCGGTGCTGGCCCCTTGCGTGTGGGAGCAGTGGCTGGACGTGTTGAATTTGGGAGCTGGGCTCTGGCTGTGCTGAGAGGGAACGTCCGCACAGTGATGTGGCTAGGAAGCTCAGAGCGGCAGGGTTTCTGGTTCTATGGAAGGGCTGCCTAGGGAAGGTGATGGCCAGCAAGAGCTTTCGGTGCTGGCCCCTTGCGTGTGGGAGCAGTGGCTGGACGTGTTGAATTTGGGAGCTGGGCTCTGGCTGTGCTGAGAGGGAACGTCCGCACAGTGATGTGGCTAGGAAGCTCAGAGCGGCAGTGCTTGTGGGGCTGTGGAAGGGCTGCCTAGGGAAGGTGATGGCCAGCAAGAGCTTTCAGTGCTGGCCCCTTGCGTGTGGGAGCAGTGGCTGGACGTGTTGAATTTGGGAGCTGGGCTCTGGCTGTGCTGAGAGGGAACGTCCGCACAGTGATGTGGCTAGGAAGCTCAGAGCGCCAGGGTTTCTGGTTCTATGGAAGGGCTGCCTAGGGAAGGTGATGGCCAGCAATAGCTTTCGGTGCTGGCCCCTTGCGTGTGGGAGCAGTGGCTGGACGTGTTGAAATTGGGAGCTGGGCTCTGGCTGTGCTGAGAGGGAACGTCCGCACAGTGATGTGGCTAGGAAGCTCAGAGCGGCAGGGTTTCTGGTTCTATGGAAGGGCTGCCTAGGGAAGGTGATGGCCAGCAAGAGCTTTCGGTGCTGGCCCCTTGCGTGTGGGAGCAGTGGCTGGACGTGTTGAATTTGGGAGCTGGGCTCTGGCTGTGCTGAGAGGGAACGTCCGCACAGTGATGTGGCTAGGAAGCTCAGAGCGCCAGGGTTTCTGGTTCTATGGAAGGGCTGCCTAGGGAAGGTGATGGCCAGCAAGAGCTTTCGGTGCTGGCCCCTTGCGTGTGGGAGCAGTGGCTGGACGTGTTGAATTTGGGAGCTGGGCTCTGGCTGTGCTGAGAGGGAACGTCCGCACAGTGATGTGGCTAGGAAGCTCAGAGCGGCAGGGTTTCTGGTTCTATGGAAGGGCTGCCTAGGGAAGGTGATGGCCAGCAAGAGCTTTCGGTGCTGGCCCCTTGCGTGTGGGAGCAGTGGCTGGACGTGTTGAATTTGGGAGCTGGGCTCTGGCTGTGCTGAGAGGGAACGTCCGCACAGTGATGTGGCTAGGAAGCTCAGGGCGGCAGGGTTTCTGGTTCTATGGAAGGGCTGCCTAGGGAAGGTGATGGCCAGCAAGAGCTTTCGGTGCTGGCCCCTTGCGTGTGGGAGCAGTGGCTGGACGTGTTGAATTTGGGAGCTGGGCTCTGGCTGTGCTGAGAGGGAACGTCCGCACAGTGATGTGGCTAGGAAGCTCAGAGCGGCAGTGCTTGTGGGGCTGTGGAAGGGCTGCCTAGGGAAGGTGATGGCCAGCAAGAGCTTTCAGTGCTGGCCCCTTGCGTGTGGGAGCAGTGGCTGGATGTGTTGAATTTGGGAGCTGGGCTCTGGCTGTGCTGAGAGGGAACGTCCGCACAGTGATGTGGCTAGGAAGCTCAGAGCGCCAGGGTTTCTGGTTCTATGGAAGGGCTGCCTAGGGAAGGTGATGGCCAGCAAGAGCTTTCGGTGCTGGCCCCTTGCGTGTGGGAGCAGTGGCTGGACGTGTTGAATTTGGGAGCTGGGCTCTGGCTGTGCTGAGAGGGAACGTCCGCACAGTGATGTGGCTAGGAAGCTCAGAGCGGCAGGGTTTCTGGTTCTATGGAAGGGCTGCCTAGGGAAGGTGATGGCCAGCAAGAGCTTTCGGTGCTGGCCCCTTGCGTGTGGGAGCAGTGGCTGGACGTGTTGAATTTGGGAGCTGGGCTCTGGCTGTGCTGAGAGGGAACGTCCGCACAGTGATGTGGCTAGGAAGCTCAGGGCGGCAGGGTTTCTGGTTCTATGGAAGGGCTGCCTAGGGAAGGTGATGGCCAGCAAGAGCTTTCGGTGCTGGCCCCTTGCGTGTGGGAGCAGTGGCTGGACGTGTTGAATTTGGGAGCTGGGCTCTGGCTGTGCTGAGAGGGAACGTCCGCACAGTGATGTGGCTAGGAAGCTCAGAGCGGCAGTGCTTGTGGGGCTGTGGAAGGGCTGCCTAGGGAAGGTGATGGCCAGCAAGAGCTTTCAGTGCTGGCCCCTTGCGTGTGGGAGCAGTGGCTGGATGTGTTGAATTTGGGAGCTGGGCTCTGGCTGTGCTGAGAGGGAACGTCCGCACAGTGATGTGGCTAGGAAGCTCAGAGCGCCAGGGTTTCTGGTTCTATGGAAGGGCTGCCTAGGGAAGGTGATGGCCAGCAAGAGCTTTCGGTGCTGGCCCCTTGCGTGTGGGAGCAGTGGCTGGACGTGTTGAATTTGGGAGCTGGGCTCTGGCTGTGCTGAGAGGGAACGTCCGCACAGTGATGTGGCTAGGAAGCTCAGAGCGGCAGTGCTTGTGGGGCTGTGGAAGGGCTGCCTAGGGAAGGTGATGGCCAGCAAGAGCTTTCAGTGCTGGCCCCTTGCGTGTGGGAGCAGTGGCTGGACGTGTTGAATTTGGGAGCTGGGCTCTGGCTGTGCTGAGAGGGAACGTCCGCACAGTGATGTGGCTAGGAAGCTCAGAGCGGCAGGGTTTCTGGTTCTATGGAAGGGCTGCCTAGGGAAGGTGATGGCCAGCAAGAGCTTTCGGTGCTGGCCCCTTGCGTGTGGGAGCAGTGGCTGGACGTGTTGAATTTGGGAGCTGGGCTCTGGCTGTGCTGAGAGGGAACGTCCGCACAGTGATGTGGCTAGGAAGCTCAGAGCGGCAGAGTTTCTGGTTCTATGGAAGGGCTGCCTAGGGAAGGTGATGGCCAGCAAGAGCTTTCGGTGCTGGCCCCTTGCGTGTGGGAGCAGTGGCTGGACGTGTTGAATTTGGGAGCTGGGCTCTGGCTGCGCTGAGAGGGAACGTCCGCACAGTGATGTGGCTAGGAAGCTCAGAGCGGCAGTGCTTGTGGGGCTGTGGAAGGGCTGCCTAGGGAAGGTGATGGCCAGCAAGAGCTTTCGGTGCTGGCCCCTTGCGTGTGGGAGCAGTGGCTGGACGTGTTGAATTTGGGAGCTGGGCTCTGGCTGTGCTGAGAGGGAACGTCCGCACAGTGATGTGGCTAGGAAGCTCAGAGCGGCAGTGCTTGTGGGGCTGTGGAAGGGCTGCCTAGGGAAGGTGATGGCCAGCAAGAGCTTTCGGTGCTGGCCCCTTGCGTGTGGGAGCAGTGGCTGGACGTGTTGAATTTGGGAGCTGGGCTCTGGCTGTGCTGAGAGGGAACGTCCGCACAGTGATGTGGCTAGGAAGCTCAGAGCGGCAGGGTTTCTGGTTCTATGGAAGGGCTGCCTAGGGAAGGTGATGGCCAGCAAGAGCTTTCGGTGCTGGCCCCTTGCGTGTGGGAGCAGTGGCTGGACGTGTTGAATTTGGGAGCTGGGCTCTGGCTGTGCTGAGAGGGAACGTCCGCACAGTGATGTGGCTAGGAAGCTCAGAGCGGCAGAGTTTCTGGTTCTATGGAAGAGCTGCCTAGGGAAGGTGATGGCCAGCAAGAGCTTTCGGTGCTGGCCCCTTGCGTGTGGGAGCAGTGGCTGGACGTGTTGAATTTGGGAGCTGGGCTCTGGCTGTGCTGAGAGGGAACGTCCGCACAGTGATGTGGCTAGGAAGCTCAGAGCGCCAGGGTTTCTGGTTCTATGGAAGGGCTGCCTAGGGAAGGTGATGGCCAGCAAGAGCTTTCGGTGCTGGCCCCTTGCGTGTGGGAGCAGTGGCTGGACGTGTTGAATTTGGGAGCTGGGCTCTGGCTGTGCTGAGAGGGAACGTCCGCACAGTGATGTGGCTAGGAAGCTCAGAGCGCCAGGGTTTCTGGTTCTATGGAAGGGCTGCCTAGGGAAGGTGATGGCCAGCAAGAGCTTTCGGTGCTGGCCCCTTGCGTGTGGGAGCAGTGGCTGGACGTGTTGAATTTGGGAGCTGGGCTCTGGCTGTGCTGAGAGGGAACGTCCGCACAGTGATGCGGCTAGGAAGCTCAGAGCGCCAGGGTTTCTGGTTCTATGGAAGGGCTGCCTAGGGAAGGTGATGGCCAGCAAGAGCTTTCGGTGCTGGCCCCTTGCGTGTGGGAGCAGTGGCTGGACGTGTTGAATTTGGGAGCTGGGCTCTGGCTGTGCTGAGAGGGAACGTCCGCACAGTGATGTGGCTAGGAAGCTCAGAGCGGCAGTGCTTGTGGGGCTGTGGAAGGGCTGCCTAGGGAAGGTGATGGCCAGCAAGAGCTTTCGGTGCTGGCCCACTGCGTGTGGGAGCAGTGGCTGGACGTGTTGAATTTGGGAGCTTGGCTCTGGCTGTGCTGAGAGGGAACGTCCGCACAGTGATGTGGCTAGGAAGCTCAGAGCGGCAGTGCTTGTGGGGCTGTGGAAGGGCTGCCTAGGGAAGGTGATGGCCAGCAAGAGCTTTCGGTGCTGGCCCCTTGCGTGTGGGAGCAGTGGCTGGACGTGTTGAATTTGGGAGCTGGGCTCTGGCTGTGCTGAGAGGGAACGTCCGCACAGTGATGTGGCTAGGAAGCTCAGAGCGGCAGAGTTTCTGGTGCTGTGGAAGGGCTGCGTAGGGAAGGTGATGGCCAGTAAGAGCTTTCGGTGCTGGCCCCTTGCGTGTGGGAGCAGTGGCTGGACGTGTTGAATTTGGGAGCTGGGCTCTGGCTGTGCTGAGAGGGAACGTCCGCACAGTGATGTGGCTAGGAAGCTCAGAGCGCCAGGGTTTCTGGTTCTATGGAAGGGCTGCCTAGGGAAGGTGATGGCCAGCAAGAGCTTTCGGTGCTGGCCCCTTGCGTGTGGGAGCAGTGGCTGGACGTGTTGAATTTGGGAGCTGGGCTCTGGCTGTGCTGAGAGGGAGCGTCCGCACAGTGATGTGGCTAGGAAGCTCAGAGCGGCAGTGCTTGTGGGGCTGTGGAAGGGCTGCCTAGGGAAGGTGATGGCCAGCAAGAGCTTTCGGTGCTGGCCCACTGCGTGTGGGAGCAGTGGCTGGACGTGTTGAATTTGGGAGCTTGGCTCTGGCTGTGCTGAGAGGGAACGTCCGCACAGTGATGTGGCTAGGAAGCTCAGAGCGGCAGGGTTTCTGGTTCTATGGAAGGGCTGCCTAGGGAAGGTGATGGCCAGCAAGAGCTTTCGGTGCTGGCCCCTTGCGTGTGGGAGCAGTGGCTGGACGTGTTGAATTTGGGAGCTTGGCTCTGGCTGTGCTGAGAGGGAACGTCCGCACAGTGATGTGGCTAGGAAGCTCAGAGCGGCAGTGCTTGTGGGGCTGTGGAAGGGCTGCCTAGGGAAGGTGATGGCCAGCAAGAGCTTTCGGTGCTGGCCCCTTGCGTGTGGGAGCAGTGGCTGGACGTGTTGAATTTGGGAGCTGGGCTCTGGCTGTGCTGAGAGGGAACGTCCGCACAGTGATGTGGCTAGGAAGCTCAGAGCGGCAGGGTTTCTGGTTCTATGGAAGGGCTGCCTAGGGAAGGTGATGGCCAGCAAGAGCTTTCGGTGCTGGCCCCTTGCGTGTGGGAGCAGTGGCTGGACGTGTTGAATTTGGGAGCTGGGCTCTGGCTGTGCTGAGAGGGAACGTCCGCACAGTGATGTGGCTAGGAAGCTCAGAGCGCCAGGGTTTCTGGTTCTATGGAAGGGCTGCCTAGGGAAGGTGATGGCCAGCAAGAGCTTTCGGTGCTGGCCCCTTGCGTGTGGGAGCAGTGGCTGGACGTGTTGAAATTGGGAGCTGGGCTCTGGCTGTGCTGAGAGGGAACGTCCGCACAGTGATGTGGCTAGGAAGCTCAGAGCGGCAGGGTTTCTGGTTCTATGGAAGGGCTGCCTAGGGAAGGTGATGGCCAGCAAGAGCTTTCGGTGCTGGCCCCTTGCGTGTGGGAGCAGTGGCTGGACGTGTTGAATTTGGGAGCTGGGCTCTGGCTGTGCTGAGAGGGAACGTCCGCACAGTGATGCGGCTAGGAAGCTCAGAGCGCCAGGGTTTCTGGTTCTATGGAAGGGCTGCCTAGGGAAGGTGATGGCCAGCAAGAGCTTTCGGTGCTGGCCCCTTGCGTGTGGGAGCAGTGGCTGGACGTGTTGAATTTGGGAGCTGGGCTCTGGCTGTGCTGAGAGGGAACGTCCGCACAGTGATGTGGCTAGGAAGCTCAGAGCGGCAGGGTTTCTGGTTCTATGGAAGGGCTGCCTAGGGAAGGTGATGGCCAGCAAGAGCTTTCGGTGCTGGCCCCTTGCGTGTGGGAGCAGTGGCTGGACGTGTTGAAATTGGGAGCTGGGCTCTGGCTGTGCTGAGAGGGAACGTCCGCACAGTGATGTGGCTAGGAAGCTCAGAGCGGCAGGGTTTCTGGTTGTATGGAAGGGCTGCCTAGGGAAGGTGATGGCCAGCAAGAGCTTTCGGTGCTGGCCCCTTGCGTGTGGGAGCAGTGGCTGGACGTGTTGAATTTGGGAGCTGGGCTCTGGCTGTGCTGAGAGGGAACGTCCGCACAGTGATGTGGCTAGGAAGCTCAGAGCGCCAGGGTTTCTGGTTCTATGGAAGGGCTGCCTAGGGAAGGTGATGGCCAGCAAGAGCTTTCGGTGCTGGCCCCTTGCGTGTGGGAGCAGTGGCTGGACGTGTTGAATTTGGGAGCTGGGCTCTGGCTGTGCTGAGAGGGAACGTCCGCACAGTGATGTGGCTAGGAAGCTCAGAGCGCCAGGGTTTCTGGTTCTATGGAAGGGCTGCCTAGGGAAGGTGATGGCCAGCAAGAGCTTTCGGTGCTGGCCCCTTGCGTGTGGGAGCAGTGGCTGGACGTGTTGAATTTGGGAGCTGGGCTCTGGCTGTGCTGAGAGGGAACGTCCGCACAGTGATGTGGCTAGGAAGCTCAGGGCGGCAGGGTTTCTGGTTCTATGGAAGGGCTGCCTAGGGAAGGTGATGGCCAGCAAGAGCTTTCGGTGCTGGCCCCTTGCGTGTGGGAGCAGTGGCTGGACGTGTTGAATTTGGGAGCTGGGCTCTGGCTGTGCTGAGAGGGAACGTCCGCACAGTGATGTGGCTAGGAAGCTCAGAGCGGCAGTGCTTGTGGGGCTGTGGAAGGGCTGCCTAGGGAAGGTGATGGCCAGCAAGAGCTTTCAGTGCTGGCCCCTTGCGTGTGGGAGCAGTGGCTGGATGTGTTGAATTTGGGAGCTGGGCTCTGGCTGTGCTGAGAGGGAACGTCCGCACAGTGATGTGGCTAGGAAGCTCAGAGCGCCAGGGTTTCTGGTTCTATGGAAGGGCTGCCTAGGGAAGGTGATGGCCAGCAAGAGCTTTCGGTGCTGGCCCCTTGCGTGTGGGAGCAGTGGCTGGACGTGTTGAATTTGGGAGCTGGGCTCTGGCTGTGCTGAGAGGGAACGTCCGCACAGTGATGTGGCTAGGAAGCTCAGAGCGGCAGTGCTTGTGGGGCTGTGGAAGGGCTGCCTAGGGAAGGTGATGGCCAGCAAGAGCTTTCAGTGCTGGCCCCTTGCGTGTGGGAGCAGTGGCTGGACGTGTTGAATTTGGGAGCTGGGCTCTGGCTGTGCTGAGAGGGAACGTCCGCACAGTGATGTGGCTAGGAAGCTCAGAGCGGCAGGGTTTCTGGTTCTATGGAAGGGCTGCCTAGGGAAGGTGATGGCCAGCAAGAGCTTTCGGTGCTGGCCCCTTGCGTGTGGGAGCAGTGGCTGGACGTGTTGAATTTGGGAGCTGGGCTCTGGCTGTGCTGAGAGGGAACGTCCGCACAGTGATGTGGCTAGGAAGCTCAGAGCGGCAGAGTTTCTGGTTCTATGGAAGGGCTGCCTAGGGAAGGTGATGGCCAGCAAGAGCTTTCGGTGCTGGCCCCTTGCGTGTGGGAGCAGTGGCTGGACGTGTTGAAATTGGGAGCTGGGCTCTGGCTGTGCTGAGAGGGAACGTCCGCACAGTGATGTGGCTAGGAAGCTCAGAGCGGCAGTGCTTGTGGGGCTGTGGAAGGGCTGCCTAGGGAAGGTGATGGCCAGCAAGAGCTTTCGGTGCTGGCCCCTTGCGTGTGGGAGCAGTGGCTGGACGTGTTGAATTTGGGAGCTGGGCTCTGGCTGTGCTGAGAGGGAACGTCCGCACAGTGATGTGGCTAGGAAGCTCAGAGCGGCAGTGCTTGTGGGGCTGTGGAAGGGCTGCCTAGGGAAGGTGATGGCCAGCAAGAGCTTTCGGTGCTGGCCCCTTGCGTGTGGGAGCAGTGGCTGGACGTGTTGAATTTGGGAGCTGGGCTCTGGCTGTGCTGAGAGGGAACGTCCGCACAGTGATGTGGCTAGGAAGCTCAGAGCGGCAGGGTTTCTGGTTCTATGGAAGGGCTGCCTAGGGAAGGTGATGGCCAGCAAGAGCTTTCGGTGCTGGCCCCTTGCGTGTGGGAGCAGTGGCTGGACGTGTTGAATTTGGGAGCTGGGCTCTGGCTGTGCTGAGAGGGAACGTCCGCACAGTGATGTGGCTAGGAAGCTCAGAGCGGCAGAGTTTCTGGTTCTATGGAAGAGCTGCCTAGGGAAGGTGATGGCCAGCAAGAGCTTTCGGTGCTGGCCCCTTGTGTGTGGGAGCAGTGGCTGGACGTGTTGAATTTGGGAGCTGGGCTCTGGCTGTGCTGAGAGGGAACGTCCGCACAGTGATGTGGCTAGGAAGCTCAGAGCGCCAGGGTTTCTGGTTCTATGGAAGGGCTGCCTAGGGAAGGTGATGGCCAGCAAGAGCTTTCGGTGCTGGCCCCTTGCGTGTGGGAGCAGTGGCTGGACGTGTTGAATTTGGGAGCTGGGCTCTGGCTGTGCTGAGAGGGAACGTCCGCACAGTGATGTGGCTAGGAAGCTCAGAGCGCCAGGGTTTCTGGTTCTATGGAAGGGCTGCCTAGGGAAGGTGATGGCCAGCAAGAGCTTTCGGTGCTGGCCCCTTGCGTGTGGGAGCAGTGGCTGGACGTGTTGAATTTGGGAGCTGGGCTCTGGCTGTGCTGAGAGGGAACGTCCGCACAGTGATGCGGCTAGGAAGCTCAGAGCGCCAGGGTTTCTGGTTCTATGGAAGGGCTGCCTAGGGAAGGTGATGGCCAGCAAGAGCTTTCGGTGCTGGCCCCTTGCGTGTGGGAGCAGTGGCTGGACGTGTTGAATTTGGGAGCTGGGCTCTGGCTGTGCTGAGAGGGAACGTCCGCACAGTGATGTGGCTAGGAAGCTCAGAGCGCCAGGGTTTCTGGTTCTATGGAAGGGCTGCCTAGGGAAGGTGATGGCCAGCAAGAGCTTTCGGTGCTGGCCCCTTGCGTGTGGGAGCAGTGGCTGGACGTGTTGAATTTGGGAGCTGGGCTCTGGCTGTGCTGAGAGGGAACGTCCGCACAGTGATGTGGCTAGGAAGCTCAGAGCGGCAGTGCTTGTGGGGCTGTGGAAGGGCTGCCTAGGGAAGGTGATGGCCAGCAAGAGCTTTCAGTGCTGGCCCCTTGCGTGTGGGAGCAGTGGCTGGACATGTTGAATTTGGGAGCTGGGCTCTGGCTGTGCTGAGAGGGAACGTCCGCACAGTGATGTGGCTAGGAAGCTCAGAGCGCCAGGGTTTCTGGTTCTATGGAAGGGCTGCCTAGGGAAGGTGATGGCCAGCAAGAGCTTTCGGTGCTGGCCCCTTGCGTGTGGGAGCAGTGGCTGGACGTGTTGAATTTGGGAGCTGGGCTCTGGCTGTGCTGAGAGGGAACGTCCGCACAGTGATGTGGCTAGGAAGCTCAGAGCGCCAGGGTTTCTGGTTCTATGGAAGGGCTGCCTAGGGAAGGTGATGGCCAGCAAGAGCTTTCGGTGCTGGCCCCTTGCGTGTGGGAGCAGTGGCTGGACGTGTTGAATTTGGGAGCTGGGCTCTGGCTGTGCTGAGAGGGAACGTCCGCACAGTGATGTGGCTAGGAAGCTCAGGGCGGCAGGGTTTCTGGTTCTATGGAAGGGCTGCCTAGGGAAGGTGATGGCCAGCAAGAGCTTTCGGTGCTGGCCCCTTGCGTGTGGGAGCAGTGGCTGGACGTGTTGAATTTGGGAGCTGGGCTCTGGCTGTGCTGAGAGGGAACGTCCGCACAGTGATGTGGCTAGGAAGCTCAGAGCGGCAGTGCTTGTGGGGCTGTGGAAGGGCTGCCTAGGGAAGGTGATGGCCAGCAAGAGCTTTCAGTGCTGGCCCCTTGCGTGTGGGAGCAGTGGCTGGATGTGTTGAATTTGGGAGCTGGGCTCTGGCTGTGCTGAGAGGGAACGTCCGCACAGTGATGTGGCTAGGAAGCTCAGAGCGCCAGGGTTTCTGGTTCTATGGAAGGGCTGCCTAGGGAAGGTGATGGCCAGCAAGAGCTTTCGGTGCTGGCCCCTTGCGTGTGGGAGCAGTGGCTGGACGTGTTGAATTTGGGAGCTGGGCTCTGGCTGTGCTGAGAGGGAACGTCCGCACAGTGATGTGGCTAGGAAGCTCAGAGCGGCAGTGCTTGTGGGGCTGTGGAAGGGCTGCCTAGGGAAGGTGATGGCCAGCAAGAGCTTTCAGTGCTGGCCCCTTGCGTGTGGGAGCAGTGGCTGGACGTGTTGAATTTGGGAGCTGGGCTCTGGCTGTGCTGAGAGGGAACGTCCGCACAGTGATGTGGCTAGGAAGCTCAGAGCGGCAGGGTTTCTGGTTCTATGGAAGGGCTGCCTAGGGAAGGTGATGGCCAGCAAGAGCTTTCGGTGCTGGCCCCTTGCGTGTGGGAGCAGTGGCTGGACGTGTTGAATTTGGGAGCTGGGCTCTGGCTGTGCTGAGAGGGAACGTCCGCACAGTGATGTGGCTAGGAAGCTCAGAGCGGCAGAGTTTCTGGTTCTATGGAAGGGCTGCCTAGGGAAGGTGATGGCCAGCAAGAGCTTTCGGTGCTGGCCCCTTGCGTGTGGGAGCAGTGGCTGGACGTGTTGAAATTGGGAGCTGGGCTCTGGCTGTGCTGAGAGGGAACGTCCGCACAGTGATGTGGCTAGGAAGCTCAGAGCGGCAGTGCTTGTGGGGCTGTGGAAGGGCTGCCTAGGGAAGGTGATGGCCAGCAAGAGCTTTCGGTGCTGGCCCCTTGCGTGTGGGAGCAGTGGCTGGACGTGTTGAATTTGGGAGCTGGGCTCTGGCTGTGCTGAGAGGGAACGTCCGCACAGTGATGTGGCTAGGAAGCTCAGAGCGGCAGTGCTTGTGGGGCTGTGGAAGGGCTGCCTAGGGAAGGTGATGGCCAGCAAGAGCTTTCGGTGCTGGCCCCTTGCGTGTGGGAGCAGTGGCTGGACGTGTTGAATTTGGGAGCTGGGCTCTGGCTGTGCTGAGAGGGAACGTCCGCACAGTGATGTGGCTAGGAAGCTCAGAGCGGCAGGGTTTCTGGTTCTATGGAAGGGCTGCCTAGGGAAGGTGATGGCCAGCAAGAGCTTTCGGTGCTGGCCCCTTGCGTGTGGGAGCAGTGGCTGGACGTGTTGAATTTGGGAGCTGGGCTCTGGCTGTGCTGAGAGGGAACGTCCGCACAGTGATGTGGCTAGGAAGCTCAGAGCGGCAGAGTTTCTGGTTCTATGGAAGAGCTGCCTAGGGAAGGTGATGGCCAGCAAGAGCTTTCGGTGCTGGCCCCTTGTGTGTGGGAGCAGTGGCTGGACGTGTTGAATTTGGGAGCTGGGCTCTGGCTGTGCTGAGAGGGAACGTCCGCACAGTGATGTGGCTAGGAAGCTCAGAGCGGCAGGGTTTCTGGTTCTATGGAAGGGCTGCCTAGGGAAGGTGATGGCCAGCAAGAGCTTTCGGTGCTGGCCCCTTGCGTGTGGGAGCAGTGGCTGGACGTGTTGAATTTGGGAGCTGGGCTCTGGCTGTGCTGAGAGGGAACGTCCGCACAGTGATGTGGCTAGGAAGCTCAGAGCGGCAGGGTTTCTGGTTCTATGGAAGGGCTGCCTAGGGAAGGTGATGGCCAGCAAGAGCTTTCGGTGCTGGCCCCTTGCGTGTGGGAGCAGTGGCTGGACGTGTTGAATTTGGGAGCTGGGCTCTGGCTGTGCTGAGAGGGAACGTCCGCACAGTGATGCGGCTAGGAAGCTCAGAGCGCCAGGGTTTCTGGTTCTATGGAAGGGCTGCCTAGGGAAGGTGATGGCCAGCAAGAGCTTTCGGTGCTGGCCCCTTGCGTGTGGGAGCAGTGGCTGGACGTGTTGAATTTGGGAGCTGGGCTCTGGCTGTGCTGAGAGGGAACGTCCGCACAGTGATGTGGCTAGGAAGCTCAGAGCGCCAGGGTTTCTGGTTCTATGGAAGGGCTGCCTAGGGAAGGTGATGGCCAGCAAGAGCTTTCGGTGCTGGCCCCTTGCGTGTGGGAGCAGTGGCTGGACGTGTTGAATTTGGGAGCTGGGCTCTGGCTGTGCTGAGAGGGAACGTCCGCACAGTGATGTGGCTAGGAAGCTCAGAGCGGCAGTGCTTGTGGGGCTGTGGAAGGGCTGCCTAGGGAAGGTGATGGCCAGCAAGAGCTTTCAGTGCTGGCCCCTTGCGTGTGGGAGCAGTGGCTGGACATGTTGAATTTGGGAGCTGGGCTCTGGCTGTGCT
The DNA here is from genome assembly GCF_965638725.1 of Aptenodytes patagonicus. Taxonomy (NCBI): domain Eukaryota; kingdom Metazoa; phylum Chordata; class Aves; order Sphenisciformes; family Spheniscidae; genus Aptenodytes; species Aptenodytes patagonicus. The sequence continues at coordinate 22,194 of NW_027472175.1, read as the reverse complement.
GAGAGGGAACGTCCGCACAGTGATGTGGCTAGGAAGCTCAGAGCGGCAGTGCTTGTGGGGCTGTGGAAGGGCTGCCTAGGGAAGGTGATGGCCAGCAAGAGCTTTCGGTGCTGGCCCCTTGCGTGTGGGAGCAGTGGCTGGACGTGTTGAATTTGGGAGCTGGGCTCTGGCTGTGCTGAGAGGGAACGTCCGCACAGTGATGTGGCTAGGAAGCTCAGAGCGGCAGTGCTTGTGGGGCTGTGGAAGGGCTGCCTAGGGAAGGTGATGGCCAGCAAGAGCTTTCGGTGCTGGCCCCTTGCGTGTGGGAGCAGTGGCTGGACGTGTTGAATTTGGGAGCTGGGCTCTGGCTGTGCTGAGAGGGAACGTCCGCACAGTGATGCGGCTAGGAAGCTCAGAGCGCCAGGGTTTCTGGTTCTATGGAAGGGCTGCCTAGGGAAGGCGATGGCCAGCAAGAGCTTTCGGTGCTGGCCCCTTGCGTGTGGGAGCAGTGGCTGGACGTGTTGAATTTGGGAGCTGGGCTCTGGCTGTGCTGAGAGGGAACGTCCGCACAGTGATGTGGCTAGGAAGCTCAGAGCGCCAGGGTTTCTGGTTCTATGGAAGGGCTGCCTAGGGAAGGTGATGGCCAGCAAGAGCTTTCGGTGCTGGCCCCTTGCGTGTGGGAGCAGTGGCTGGACGTGTTGAATTTGGGAGCTGGGCTCTGGCTGTGCTGAGAGGGAACGTCCGCACAGTGATGTGGCTAGGAAGCTCAGAGCGGCAGTGCTTGTGGGGCTGTGGAAGGGCTGCCTAGGGAAGGTGATGGCCAGCAAGAGCTTTCAGTGCTGGCCCCTTGGGTGTGGGAGCAGTGGCTGGACGTGTTGAATTTGGGAGCTGGGCTCTGGCTGTGCTGAGAGGGAACGTCCGCACAGTGATGTGGCTAGGAAGCTCAGAGCGGCAGAGTTTCTGGTTCTATGGAAGGGCTGCCTAGGGAAGGTGATGGCCAGCAAGAGCTTTCGGTGCTGGCCCCTTGCGTGTGGGAGCAGTGGCTGGACGTGTTGAAATTGGGAGCTGGGCTCTGGCTGTGCTGAGAGGGAACGTCCGCACAGTGATGTGGCTAGGAAGCTCAGAGCGGCAGGGTTTCTGGTTCTATGGAAGGGCTGCCTAGGGAAGGTGATGGCCAGCAAGAGCTTTCGGTGCTGGCCCCTTGCGTGTGGGAGCAGTGGCTGGACGTGTTGAATTTGGGAGCTGGGCTCTGGCTGTGCTGAGAGGGAACGTCCGCACAGTGATGTGGCTAGGAAGCTCAGAGCGCCAGGGTTTCTGGTTCTATGGAAGGGCTGCCTAGGGAAGGTGATGGCCAGCAAGAGCTTTCGGTGCTGGCCCCTTGCGTGTGGGAGCAGTGGCTGGACGTGTTGAATTTGGGAGCTGGGCTCTGGCTGTGCTGAGAGGGAACGTCCGCACAGTGATGCGGCTAGGAAGCTCAGAGCGCCAGGGTTTCTGGTTCTATGGAAGGGCTGCCTAGGGAAGGTGATGGCCAGCAAGAGCTTTCGGTGCTGGCCCCTTGCGTGTGGGAGCAGTGGCTGGACGTGTTGAATTTGGGAGCTGGGCTCTGGCTGTGCTGAGAGGGAACGTCCGCACAGTGATGTGGCTAGGAAGCTCAGAGCGGCAGAGTTTCTGGTTCTATGGAAGAGCTGCCTAGGGAAGGTGATGGCCAGCAAGAGCTTTCGGTGCTGGCCCCTTGTGTGTGGGAGCAGTGGCTGGACGTGTTGAATTTGGGAGCTGGGCTCTGGCTGTGCTGAGAGGGAACGTCCGCACAGTGATGTGGCTAGGAAGCTCAGAGCGCCAGGGTTTCTGGTTCTATGGAAGGGCTGCCTAGGGAAGGTGATGGCCAGCAAGAGCTTTCGGTGCTGGCCCCTTGCGTGTGGGAGCAGTGGCTGGACGTGTTGAATTTGGGAGCTGGGCTCTGGCTGTGCTGAGAGGGAACGTCCGCACAGTGATGTGGCTAGGAAGCTCAGAGCGGCAGGGTTTCTGGTTCTATGGAAGGGCTGCCTAGGGAAGGTGATGGCCAGCAAGAGCTTTCGGTGCTGGCCCCTTGCGTGTGGGAGCAGTGGCTGGACGTGTTGAATTTGGGAGCTGGGCTCTGGCTGTGCTGAGAGGGAACGTCCGCACAGTGATGCGGCTAGGAAGCTCAGAGCGCCAGGGTTTCTGGTTCTATGGAAGGGCTGCCTAGGGAAGGTGATGGCCAGCAAGAGCTTTCGGTGCTGGCCCCTTGCGTGTGGGAGCAGTGGCTGGACGTGTTGAATTTGGGAGCTGGGCTCTGGCTGTGCTGAGAGGGAACGTCCGCACAGTGATGTGGCTAGGAAGCTCAGAGCGCCAGGGTTTCTGGTTCTATGGAAGGGCTGCCTAGGGAAGGTGATGGCCAGCAAGAGCTTTCGGTGCTGGCCCCTTGCGTGTGGGAGCAGTGGCTGGACGTGTTGAATTTGGGAGCTGGGCTCTGGCTGTGCTGAGAGGGAACGTCCGCACAGTGATGTGGCTAGGAAGCTCAGAGCGGCAGTGCTTGTGGGGCTGTGGAAGGGCTGCCTAGGGAAGGTGATGGCCAGCAAGAGCTTTCAGTGCTGGCCCCTTGCGTGTGGGAGCAGTGGCTGGACATGTTGAATTTGGGAGCTGGGCTCTGGCTGTGCTGAGAGGGAACGTCCGCACAGTGATGTGGCTAGGAAGCTCAGAGCGGCAGTGCTTGTGGGGCTGTGGAAGGGCTGCCTAGGGAAGGTGATGGCCAGCAAGAGCTTTCGGTGCTGGCCCCTTGCGTGTGGGAGCAGTGGCTGGACGTGTTGAATTTGGGAGCTGGGCTCTGGCTGTGCTGAGAGGGAACGTCCGCACAGTGATGTGGCTAGGAAGCTCAGAGCGGCAGTGCTTGTGGGGCTGTGGAAGGGCTGCCTAGGGAAGGTGATGGCCAGCAAGAGCTTTCGGTGCTGGCCCCTTGCGTGTGGGAGCAGTGGCTGGACGTGTTGAATTTGGGAGCTGGGCTCTGGCTGTGCTGAGAGGGAACGTCCGCACAGTGATGCGGCTAGGAAGCTCAGAGCGCCAGGGTTTCTGGTTCTATGGAAGGGCTGCCTAGGGAAGGCGATGGCCAGCAAGAGCTTTCGGTGCTGGCCCCTTGCGTGTGGGAGCAGTGGCTGGACGTGTTGAATTTGGGAGCTGGGCTCTGGCTGTGCTGAGAGGGAACGTCCGCACAGTGATGTGGCTAGGAAGCTCAGAGCGCCAGGGTTTCTGGTTCTATGGAAGGGCTGCCTAGGGAAGGTGATGGCCAGCAAGAGCTTTCGGTGCTGGCCCCTTGCGTGTGGGAGCAGTGGCTGGACGTGTTGAATTTGGGAGCTGGGCTCTGGCTGTGCTGAGAGGGAACGTCCGCACAGTGATGTGGCTAGGAAGCTCAGAGCGGCAGTGCTTGTGGGGCTGTGGAAGGGCTGCCTAGGGAAGGTGATGGCCAGCAAGAGCTTTCAGTGCTGGCCCCTTGGGTGTGGGAGCAGTGGCTGGACGTGTTGAATTTGGGAGCTGGGCTCTGGCTGTGCTGAGAGGGAACGTCCGCACAGTGATGTGGCTAGGAAGCTCAGAGCGGCAGAGTTTCTGGTTCTATGGAAGGGCTGCCTAGGGAAGGTGATGGCCAGCAAGAGCTTTCGGTGCTGGCCCCTTGCGTGTGGGAGCAGTGGCTGGACGTGTTGAAATTGGGAGCTGGGCTCTGGCTGTGCTGAGAGGGAACGTCCGCACAGTGATGTGGCTAGGAAGCTCAGAGCGGCAGGGTTTCTGGTTCTATGGAAGGGCTGCCTAGGGAAGGTGATGGCCAGCAAGAGCTTTCGGTGCTGGCCCCTTGCGTGTGGGAGCAGTGGCTGGACGTGTTGAATTTGGGAGCTGGGCTCTGGCTGTGCTGAGAGGGAACGTCCGCACAGTGATGTGGCTAGGAAGCTCAGAGCGCCAGGGTTTCTGGTTCTATGGAAGGGCTGCCTAGGGAAGGTGATGGCCAGCAAGAGCTTTCGGTGCTGGCCCCTTGCGTGTGGGAGCAGTGGCTGGACGTGTTGAATTTGGGAGCTGGGCTCTGGCTGTGCTGAGAGGGAACGTCCGCACAGTGATGCGGCTAGGAAGCTCAGAGCGCCAGGGTTTCTGGTTCTATGGAAGGGCTGCCTAGGGAAGGTGATGGCCAGCAAGAGCTTTCGGTGCTGGCCCCTTGCGTGTGGGAGCAGTGGCTGGACGTGTTGAATTTGGGAGCTGGGCTCTGGCTGTGCTGAGAGGGAACGTCCGCACAGTGATGTGGCTAGGAAGCTCAGAGCGCCAGGGTTTCTGGTTCTATGGAAGGGCTGCCTAGGGAAGGTGATGGCCAGCAAGAGCTTTCGGTGCTGGCCCCTTGCGTGTGGGAGCAGTGGCTGGACGTGTTGAATTTGGGAGCTGGGCTCTGGCTGTGCTGAGAGGGAACGTCCGCACAGTGATGTGGCTAGGAAGCTCAGAGCGCCAGGGTTTCTGGTTCTATGGAAGGGCTGCCTAGGGAAGGTGATGGCCAGCAAGAGCTTTCAGTGCTGGCCCCTTGCGTGTGGGAGCAGTGGCTGGACGTGTTGAATTTGGGAGCTGGGCTCTGGCTGTGCTGAGAGGGAACGTCCGCACAGTGATGTGGCTAGGAAGCTCAGAGCGCCAGGGTTTCTGGTTCTATGGAAGGGCTGCCTAGGGAAGGTGATGGCCAGCAAGAGCTTTCGGTGCTGGCCCCTTGCGTGTGGGAGCAGTGGCTGGACGTGTTGAATTTGGGAGCTGGGCTCTGGCTGTGCTGAGAGGGAACGTCCGCACAGTGATGTGGCTAGGAAGCTCAGAGCGCCAGGGTTTCTGGTTCCATGGAAGGGCTGCCTAGGGAAGGTGATGGCCAGCAAGAGCTTTCGGTGCTGGCCCCTTGCGTGTGGGAGCAGTGGCTGGACATGTTGAATTTGGGAGCTGGGCTCTGGCTGTGCTGAGAGGGAACGTCCGCACAGTGATGTGGCTAGGAAGCTCAGAGCGGCAGTGCTTGTGGGGCTGTGGAAGGGCTGCCTAGGGAAGGTGATGGCCAGCAAGAGCTTTCGGTGCTGGCCCCTTGCGTGTGGGAGCAGTGGCTGGACGTGTTGAATTTGGGAGCTGGGCTCTGGCTGTGCTGAGAGGGAACGTCCGCACAGTGATGTGGCTAGGAAGCTCAGAGCGGCAGGGTTTCTGGTTCTATGGAAGGGCTGCCTAGGGAAGGTGATGGCCAGCAAGAGCTTTCGGTGCTGGCCCCTTGCGTGTGGGAGCAGTGGCTGGACGTGTTGAATTTGGGAGCTGGGCTCTGGCTGTGCTGAGAGGGAACGTCCGCACAGTGATGCGGCTAGGAAGCTCAGAGCGGCAGTGCTTGTGGGGCTGTGGAAGGGCTGCCTAGGGAAGGTGATGGCCAGCAAGAGCTTTCGGTGCTGGCCCCTTGCGTGTGGGAGCAGTGGCTGGACGTGTTGAATTTGGGAGCTGGGCTCTGGCTGTGCTGAGAGGGAACGTCTGCACAGTGATGTGGCTAGGAAGCTCAGAGCGGCAGGGTTTCTGGTTCTATGGAAGGGCTGCCTAGGGAAGGTGATGGCCAGCAAGAGCTTTCAGTGCTGGCCCCTTGCGTGTGGGAGCAGTGGCTGGACGTGTTGAATTTGGGAGCTGGGCTCTGGCTGTGCTGAGAGGGAACGTCCCGCACAGTGATGTGGCTAGGAAGCTCAGAGCGCCAGGGTTTCTGGTTCTATGGAAGGGCTGCCTAGGGAAGGTGATGGCCAGCAAGAGCTTTCGGTGCTGGCCCCTTGCGTGTGGGAGCAGTGGCTGGACGTGTTGAGGGAGCTGGGCTCTGGCTGTGCTGAGAGGGAACGTCCGCACAGTGATGTGGCTAGGAAGCTCAGAGCGCCAGGGTTTCTGGTTCTATGGAAGGGCTGCCTATGGAAGGTGATGGCCAGCAAGAGCTTTCGGTGCTGGCCCCTTGCGTGTGGGAGCAGTGGCTGGACGTGTTGAATTTGGGAGCTGGGCTCTGGCTGTGCTGAGAGGGAACGTCCGCACAGTGATGTGGCTAGGAAGCAGAGCGCCAGGGTTTCTGGGTTCTATGGAAGGGCTGCCTAGGGAAGGTGATGGCCAGCAAGAGCTTTCGGTGCTGGCCCCTTGCGTGTGGGAGCAGTGGCTGGACGTGTTGAATTTGGGAGCTGGGCTCTGGCTGTGCTGAGAGGGAACGTCCGCACAGTGATGCGGCTAGGAAGCTCAGAGCGGCCAGGGTTTCTGGTTCTATGGAAGGGCTGCCTAGGGAAGGTGATGGCAGCAAGAGCTTTCGGTGCTGGCCCCTTGCGTGTGGGAGCAGTGGCTGGACGTGTTGAATTTGGGAGCTGGGCTCTGGCTGTGCTGAGAGGGAACGTCCGCACAGTGATGTGGCTAGGAAGCTCAGAGCGGCAGGGTTTCTGGTTCTATGGAAGGGCTGCCTAGGGAAGGTGATGGCCAGCAAGAGCTTTCAGTGCTGGCCCCTTGCGTGTGGGAGCAGTGGCTGGACGTGTTGAATTTGGGAGCTGGGCTCTGGCTGTGCTGAGAGGGAACGTCCGCACAGTGATGTGGCTAGGAAGCTCAGAGCGCCAGGGTTTCTGGTTCTATGGAAGGGCTGCCTAGGGAAGGTGATGGCCAGCAAGAGCTTTCGGTGCTGGCCCCTTGCGTGTGGGAGCAGTGGCTGGACGTGTTGAATTTGGGAGCTGGGCTCTGGCTGTGCTGAGAGGGAACGTCCGCACAGTGATGTGGCTAGGAAGCTCAGAGCGCCAGGGTTTCTGGTTCCATGGAAGGGCTGCCTAGGGAAGGTGATGGCCAGCAAGAGCTTTCGGTGCTGGCCCTTGCGTGTGGGAGCAGTGGCTGGACATGTTGAATTTGGGAGCTGGGCTCTGGCTGTGCTGAGAGGGAACGTCCGCACAGTGATGTGGCTAGGAAGCTCAGAGCGGCAGTGCTTGTGGGGCTGTGGAAGGGCTGCCTAGGGAAGGTGATGGCCAGCAAGAGCTTTCAGTGCTGGCCCCTTGGGTGTGGGAGCAGTGGCTGGACGTGTTGAATTTGGGAGCTGGGCTCTGGCTGTGCTGAGAGGGAACGTCCGCACAGTGATGCGGCTAGGAAGCTCAGAGCGGCAGAGTTTCTGGTTCTATGGAAGGGCTGCCTAGGGAAGGTGATGGCCAGCAAGAGCTTTCGGTGCTGGCCCCTTGCGTGTGGGAGCAGTGGCTGGACATGTTGAAATTGGGAGCTGGGCTCTGGCTGTGCTGAGAGGGAACGTCCGCACAGTGATGTGGCTAGGAAGCTCAGAGCGGCAGGGTTTCTGGTTCTATGGAAGGGCTGCCTAGGGAAGGTGATGGCCAGCAAGAGCTTCGGTGCTGGCCCCTTGCGTGTGGGAGCAGTGGCTGGACGTGTTGAATTTGGGAGCTGGGCTCTGGCTGTGCTGAGAGGGAACGTCCGCACAGTGATGTGGCTAGGAAGCTCAGAGCGCCAGGGTTTCTGGTTCTATGGAAGGGCTGCCTAGGGAAGGTGATGGCCAGCAAGAGCTTTCGGTGCTGGCCCCTTGCGTGTGGGAGCAGTGGCTGGACATGTTGAATTTGGGAGCTGGGCTCTGGCTGTGCTGAGAGGGAACGTCCGCACAGTGATGTGGCTAGGAAGCTCAGAGCGGCAGGGTTTCTGGTTCTATGGAAGGGCTGCCTAGGGAAGGTGATGGCCAGCAAGAGCTTTCGGTGCTGGCCCCTTGCGTGTGGGAGCAGTGGCTGGACGTGTTGATTTGGGAGCTGGGCTCTGGCTGTGCTGAGAGGGAACGTCCGCACAGTGATGCGGCTAGGAAGCTCAGAGCGCCAGGGTTTCTGGTTCTATGGAAGGGCTGCCTAGGGAAGGTGATGGCCAGCAAGAGCTTTCGGTGCTGGCCCCTTGCGTGTGGGAGCAGTGGCTGGACGTGTTGAATTTGGGAGCTGGGCTCTGGCTGTGCTGAGAGGGAACGTCCGCACAGTGATGTGGCTAGGAAGCTCAGAGCGGCAGGGTTCTGGTTCTATGGAAGGGCTGCCTAGGGAAGGTGATGGCCAGCAAGAGCTTTCGGTGCTGGCCCCTTGCGTGTGGGAGCAGTGGCTGGACGTGTTGAATTTGGGAGCTGGGCTCTGGCTGTGCTGAGAGGGAACGTCCGCACAGTGATGTGGCTAGGAAGCTCAGAGCGGCAGGGTTTCTGGTTCTATGGAAGGGCTGCCTAGGGAAGGTGATGGCCAGCAAGAGCTTTCAGTGCTGGCCCCTTGCGTGTGGGAGCAGTGGCTGGACGTGTTGAATTTGGGAGCTGGGCTCTGGCTGTGCTGAGAGGGAACGTCCGCACAGTGATGTGGCTAGGAAGCTCAGAGCGCCAGGGTTTCTGGTTCTATGGAAGGGCTGCCTAGGGAAGGTGATGGCCAGCAAGAGCTTTCGGTGCTGGCCCCTTGCGTGTGGGAGCAGTGGCTGGACGTGTTGAATTTGGGAGCTGGGCTCTGGCTGTGCTGAGAGGGAACGTCCGCACAGTGATGTGGCTAGGAAGCTCAGAGCGCCAGGGTTTCTGGTTCCATGGAAGGCTGCCTAGGGAAGGTGATGGCCAGCAAGAGCTTTCGGTGCTGGCCCCTTGCGTGTGGGAGCAGTGGCTGGACATGTTGAATTTGGGAGCTGGGCTCTGGCTGTGCTGAGAGGGAACGTCCGCACAGTGATGTGGCTAGGAAGCTCAGAGCGGCAGTGCTTGTGGGGCTGTGGAAGGGCTGCCTAGGGAAGGTGATGGCCAGCAAGAGCTTTCGGTGCTGGCCCCTTGCGTGTGGGAGCAGTGGCTGGACGTGTTGAATTTGGGAGCTGGGCTCTGGCTGTGCTGAGAGGGAACGTCCGCACAGTGATGTGGCTAGGAAGCTCAGAGCGGCAGGGTTTCTGGTTCTATGGAAGGGCTGCCTAGGGAAGGTGATGGCCAGCAAGAGCTTTCGGTGCTGGCCCCTTGCGTGTGGGAGCAGTGGCTGGACGTGTTGAATTTGGGAGCTGGGCTCTGGCTGTGCTGAGAGGGAACGTCCGCACAGTGATGTGGCTAGGAAGCTCAGAGCGGCAGGGCTTGTGGGTCTGTGGAAGGGCTGCCTAGGGAAGGTGATGGCCAGCAAGAGCTTTCGGTGCTGGCCCCTTGCGTGTGGGAGCAGTGGCTGGACGTGTTGAATTTGGGAGCTGGGCTCTGGCTGTGCTGAGAGGGAACGTCCGCACAGTGATGTGGCTAGGAAGCTCAGAGCGCCAGGGTTTCCTGGTTCTATGGAAGGGCTGCCTAGGGAAGGTGATGGCCAGCAAGAGCTTTCGGTGCTGGCCCCTTGCGTGTGGGAGCAGTGGCTGGACAGTGTTGAATTTGGGAGCTGGGCTCTGGCTGTGCTGAGAGGGAACGTCCGCACAGTGATGTGGCTAGGAAGCTCAGAGCGGCAGGGTTTCTGGTTCCTATGGAAGGGCTGCCTAGGGAAGGTGATGGCCAGCAAGAGCTTTCGGTGCTGGCCCCTTGCGTGTGGGAGCAGTGGCTGGACGTGTTGAATTTGGGAGCTGGGCTCTGGCTGTGCTGAGAGGGAACGTCCGCACAGTGATGTGGCTAGGAAGCTCAGAGCGGCAGTGCTTGTGGGGCTGTGGAAGGGCTGCCTAGGGAAGGTGATGGCCAGCAAGAGCTTTCGGTGCTGGCCCCTTGCGTGTGGGAGCAGTGGCTGGACGTGTTGAATTTGGGAGCTGGGCTCTGGCTGTGCTGAGAGGGAACGTCCGCACAGTGATGCGGCTAGGAAGCTCAGAGCGGCAGGGTTTCTGGTTCTATGGAAGGGCTGCCTAGGGAAGGTGATGGCCAGCAAGAGCTTTCGGTGCTGGCCCCTTGCGTGTGGGAGCAGTGGCTGGACGTGTTGAATTTGGGAGCTGGGCTCTGGCTGTGCTGAGAGGGAACGTCCGCACAGTGATGTGGCTAGGAAGCTCAGAGCGGCAGGGTTTCTGGTTCTATGGAAGGGCTGCCTAGGGAAGGTGATGGCCAGCAAGAGCTTTCGGTGCTGGCCCCTTGCGTGTGGGAGCAGTGGCTGGACGTGTTGAATTTGGGAGCTGGGCTCTGGCTGTGCTGAGAGGGAACGTCCGCACAGTGATGTGGCTAGGAAGCTCAGAGCGCCAGGGTTTCTGGTTCTATGGAAGGGCTGCCTAGGGAAGGTGATGGGCCAGCAAGAGCTTTCGGTGCTGGCCCCTTGCGTGTGGGAGCAGTGGCTGGACGTGTTGAATTTGGGAGCTGGGCTCTGGCTGTGCTGAGAGGGAACGTCCGCACAGTGATGTGGCTAGGAAGCTCAGAGCGGCAGGGTTTCTGGTTCTATGGAAGGGCTGCCTAGGGAAGGTGATGGCCAGCAAGAGCTTTCGGTGCTGGCCCCTTGCGTGTGGGAGCAGTGGCTGGACGTGTTGAATTTGGGAGCTGGGCTCTGGCTGTGCTGAGAGGGAACGTCCGCACAGTGATGCGGCTAGGAAGCTCAGAGCGCCAGGGTTTCTGGTTCTATGGAAGGGCTGCCTAGGGAAGGTGATGGCCAGCAAGAGCTTTCGGTGCTGGCCCCTTGCGTGTGGGAGCAGTGGCTGGACGTGTTGAATTTGGGAGCTGGGCTCTGGCTGTGCTGAGAGGGAACGTCCGCACAGTGATGTGGCTAGGAAGCTCAGAGCGGCAGGGTTTCTGGTTCTATGGAAGGGCTGCCTAGGGAAGGTGATGGCCAGCAAGAGCTTTCGGTGCTGGCCCCTTGCGTGTGGGAGCAGTGGCTGGACGTGTTGAATTTGGGAGCTGGGCTCTGGCTGTGCTGAGAGGGAACGTCCGCACAGTGATGTGGCTAGGAAGCTCAGAGCGCCAGGGTTTCTGGTTCTATGGAAGGGCTGCCTAGGGAAGGTGATGGCCAGCAAGAGCTTTCAGTGCTGGCCCCTTGCGTGTGGGAGCAGTGGCTGGACGTGTTGAATTTGGGAGCTGGGCTCTGGCTGTGCTGAGAGGGAACGTCCGCACAGTGATGTGGCTAGGAAGCTCAGAGCGCCAGGGTTTCTGGTTCTATGGAAGGGCTGCCTAGGGAAGGTGATGGCCAGCAAGAGCTTTCGGTGCTGGCCCCTTGCGTGTGGGAGCAGTGGCTGGACGTGTTGAATTTGGGAGCTGGGCTCTGGCTGTGCTGAGAGGGAACGTCCGCACAGTGATGTGGCTAGGAAGCTCAGAGCGCCAGGGTTTCTGGTTCCATGGAAGGGCTGCCTAGGGAAGGTGATGGCCAGCAAGAGCTTTCGGTGCTGGCCCCTTGCGTGTGGGAGCAGTGGCTGGACGTGTTGAATTTGGGAGCTGGGCTCTGGCTGTGCTGAGAGGGAACGTCCGCACAGTGATGTGGCTAGGAAGCTCAGAGCGGCAGTGCTTGTGGGGCTGTGGAAGGGCTGCCTAGGGAAGGTGATGGCCAGCAAGAGCTTTCGGTGCTGGCCCCTTGCGTGTGGGAGCAGTGGCTGGACGTGTTGAATTTGGGAGCTGGGCTCTGGCTGTGCTGAGAGGGAACGTCCGCACAGTGATGTGGCTAGGAAGCTCAGAGCGGCAGGGTTTCTGGTTCTATGGAAGGGCTGCCTAGGGAAGGTGATGGCCAGCAAGAGCTTTCGGTGCTGGCCCCTTGCGTGTGGGAGCAGTGGCTGGACGTGTTGAATTTGGGAGCTGGGCTCTGGCTGTGCTGAGAGGGAACGTCCGCACAGTGATGCGGCTAGGAAGCTCAGAGCGGCAGGGTTTGTGGGTCTATGGAAGGGCTGCCTAGGGAAGGTGATGGCCAGCAAGAGCTTTCGGTGCTGGCCCCTTGCGTGTGGGAGCAGTGGCTGGACGTGTTGAATTTGGGAGCTGGGCTCTGGCTGTGCTGAGAGGGAACGTCTGCACAGTGATGTGGCTAGGAAGCTCAGAGCGGCAGGGTTTCTGGTTCCATGGAAGGGCTGCCTAGGGAAGGTGATGGCCAGCAAGAGCTTTCGGTGCTGGCCCCTTGCGTGTGGGAGCAGTGGCTGGACGTGTTGAATTTGGGAGCTGGGCTCTGGCTGTGCTGAGAGGGAACGTCCGCACAGTGATGTGGCTAGGAAGCTCAGAGCGGCAGGGTTTCTGGTTCTATGGAAGGGCTGCCTAGGGAAGGTGATGGCCAGCAAGAGCTTTCGGTGCTGGCCCCTTGCGTGTGGGAGCAGTGGCTGGACGTGTTGAATTTGGGAGCTGGGCTCTGGCTGTGCTGAGAGGGAACGTCCGCACAGTGATGTGGCTAGGAAGCTCAGAGCGCAGGGTTGTGGTGCTATGGAAGGGCTGCCTAGGGAAGGTGATGGCCAGCAAGAGCTTTCAGTGCTGGCCCCTTGCGTGTGGGAGCAGTGGCTGGACGTGTTGAATTTGGGAGCTGGGCTCTGGCTGTGCTGAGAGGGAACGTCCGCACAGTGATGTGGCTAGGAAGCTCAGAGCGGCAGGGTTTCTGGTTCTATGGAAGGGCTGCCTAGGGAAGGTGATGGCCAGCAAGAGCTTTCGGTGCTGGCCCCTTGCGTGTGGGAGCAGTGGCTGGACGTGTTGAATTTGGGAGCTGGGCTCTGGCTGTGCTGAGAGGGAACGTCCGCACAGTGATGTGGCTAGGAAGCTCAGAGCGCCAGGGTTTCTGGTTCTATGGAAGGGCTGCCTAGGGAAGGTGATGGCCAGCAAGAGCTTTCGGTGCTGGCCCCTTGCGTGTGGGAGCAGTGGCTGGACGTGTTGAATTTGGGAGCTGGGCTCTGGCTGTGCTGAGAGGGAACGTCCGCACAGTGATGTGGCTAGGAAGCTCAGAGCGCCAGGGTTTCTGGTTCTATGGAAGGGCTGCCTAGGGAAGGTGATGGCCAGCAAGAGCTTTCGGTGCTGGCCCCTTGCGTGTGGGAGCAGTGGCTGGACGTGTTGAATTTGGGAGCTGGGCTCTGGCTGTGCTGAGAGGGAACGTCCGCACAGTGATGTGGCTAGGAAGCTCAGAGCGGCAGGGTTTCTGGTTCTATGGAAGGGCTGCCTAGGGAAGGTGATGGCCAGCAAGAGCTTTCGGTGCTGGCCCCTTGCGTGTGGGAGCAGTGGCTGGACGTGTTGAATTTGGGAGCTGGGCTCTGGCTGTGCTGAGAGGGAACGTCCGCACAGTGATGTGGCTAGGAAGCTCAGAGCGGCAGTGCTTGTGGGGCTGTGGAAGGGCTGCCTAGGGAAGGTGATGGCCAGCAAGAGCTTTCAGTGCTGGCCCCTTGCGTGTGGGAGCAGTGGCTGGACGTGTTGAATTTGGGAGCTGGGCTCTGGCTGTGCTGAGAGGGAACGTCCGCACAGTGATGTGGCTAGGAAGCTCAGAGCGGCAGGGTTTCTGGTTCTATGGAAGGGCTGCCTAGGGAAGGTGATGGCCAGCAAGAGCTTTCGGTGCTGGCCCCTTGCGTGTGGGAGCAGTGGCTGGACGTGTTGAATTTGGGAGCTGGGCTCTGGCTGTGCTGAGAGGGAACGTCCGCACAGTGATGTGGCTAGGAAGCTCAGAGCGCCAGGGTTTCTGGTTCTATGGAAGGGCTGCCTAGGGAAGGTGATGGCCAGCAAGAGCTTTCGGTGCTGGCCCCTTGCGTGTGGGAGCAGTGGCTGGACGTGTTGAATTTGGGAGCTGGGCTCTGGCTGTGCTGAGAGGGAACGTCCGCACAGTGATGCGGCTAGGAAGCTCAGAGCGCCAGGGTTTCTGGTCTATGGAAGGGCTGCCTAGGGAAGGTGATGGCCAGCAAGAGCTTTCGGTGCTGGCCCCTTGCGTGTGGGAGCAGTGGCTGGACGTGTTGAATTTGGGAGCTGGGCTCTGGCTGTGCTGAGAGGGAACGTCCGCACAGTGATGTGGCTAGGAAGCTCAGAGCGGCAGGGTTTCTGGTTCTATGGAAGGGCTGCCTAGGGAAGGTGATGGCCAGCAAGAGCTTTCAGTGCTGGCCCCTTGCGTGTGGGAGCAGTGGCTGGACGTGTTGAATTTGGGAGCTGGGCTCTGGCTGTGCTGAGAGGGAACGTCCGCACAGTGATGTGGCTAGGAAGCTCAGAGCGGCAGGGTTTCTGGTTCTATGGAAGGGCTGCCTAGGGAAGGTGATGGCCAGCAAGAGCTTTCGGTGCTGGCCCCTTGCGTGTGGGAGCAGTGGCTGGACGTGTTGAATTTGGGAGCTGGGCTCTGGCTGTGCTGAGAGGGAACGTCCGCACAGTGATGTGGCTAGGAAGCTCAGAGCGCCAGGGTTTCTGGTTCCATGGAAGGGCTGCCTAGGGAAGGTGATGGCCAGCAAGAGCTTTCGGTGCTGGCCCCTTGCGTGTGGGAGCAGTGGCTGGACATGTTGAATTTGGGAGCTGGGCTCTGGCTGTGCTGAGAGGGAACGTCCGCACAGTGATGTGGCTAGGAAGCTCAGAGCGGCAGTGCTTGTGGGGCTGTGGAAGGGCTGCCTAGGGAAGGTGATGGCCAGCAAGAGCTTTCGGTGCTGGCCCCTTGCGTGTGGGAGCAGTGGCTGGACGTGTTGAATTTGGGAGCTGGGCTCTGGCTGTGCTGAGAGGGAACGTCCGCACAGTGATGTGGCTAGGAAGCTCAGAGCGGCAGGGTTTCTGGTTCTATGGAAGGGCTGCCTAGGGAAGGTGATGGCCAGCAAGAGCTTTCGGTGCTGGCCCCTTGCGTGTGGGAGCAGTGGCTGGACGTGTTGAATTTGGGAGCTGGGCTCTGGCTGTGCTGAGAGGGAACGTCCGCACAGTGATGTGGCTAGGAAGCTCAGAGCGGCAGGGTTTCTGGTTCTATGGAAGGGCTGCCTAGGGAAGGTGATGGCCAGCAAGAGCTTTCGGTGCTGGCCCCTTGCGTGTGGGAGCAGTGGCTGGACGTGTTGAATTTGGGAGCTGGGCTCTGGCTGTGCTGAGAGGGAACGTCCGCACAGTGATGTGGCTAGGAAGCTCAGAGCGGCCAGGGTTTCTGGTTCTATGGAAGGGCTGCCTAGGGAAGGTGATGGCCAGCAAGAGCTTTCGGTGCTGGCCCCTTGCGTGTGGGAGCAGTGGCTGGACGTGTTGAATTTGGGAGCTGGGCTCTGGCTGTGCTGAGAGGGAACGTCCGCACAGTGATGTGGCTAGGAAGCTCAGAGCGGCAGTGCTTGTGGGGCTGTGGAAGGGCTGCCTAGGGAAGGTGATGGCCAGCAAGAGCTTTCGGTGCTGGCCCCTTGCGTGTGGGAGCAGTGGCTGGACGTGTTGAATTTGGGAGCTGGGCTCTGGCTGTGCTGAGAGGGAACGTCCGCACAGTGATGTGGCTAGGAAGCTCAGAGCGCCAGGGTTTCTGGTTCTATGGAAGGGCTGCCTAGGGAAGGTGATGGCCAGCAAGAGCTTTCGGTGCTGGCCCCTTGCGTGTGGGAGCAGTGGCTGGACGTGTTGAATTTGGGAGCTGGGCTCTGGCTGTGCTGAGAGGGAACGTCCGCACAGTGATGTGGCTAGGAAGCTCAGAGCGGCAGAGTTTCTGGTTCTATGGAAGGGCTGCCTAGGGAAGGTGATGGCCAGCAAGAGCTTTCGGTGCTGGCCCCTTGCGTGTGGGAGCAGTGGCTGGACGTGTTGAATTTGGGAGCTGGGCTCTGGCTGTGCTGAGAGGGAACGTCCGCACAGTGATGTGGCTAGGAAGCTCAGAGCGGCAGTGCTTTGTGGTGCTGTGGAAGGGCTGCCTAGGGAAGGTGATGGCCAGCAAGAGCTTTCGGTGCTGGCCCCTTGCGTGTGGGAGCAGTGGCTGGACGTGTTGAATTTGGGAGCTGGGCTCTGGCTGTGCTGAGAGGGAACGTCCGCACAGTGATGTGGCTAGGAAGCTCAGAGCGGCAGGGGTTTCTGGTTCTATGGAAGGGCTGCCTAGGGAAGGTGATGGCCAGCAAGAGCTTTCGGTGCTGGCCCCTTGCGTGTGGGAGCAGTGGCTGGACGTGTTGAATTTGGGAGCTGGGCTCTGGCTGTGCTGAGAGGGAACGTCCGCACAGTGATGTGGCTAGGAAGCTCAGAGCGGCAGAGTTTCTGGTTCTATGGAAGGGCTGCCTAGGGAAGGTGATGGCCAGCAAGAGCTTTCGGTGCTGGCCCCTTGCGTGTGGGAGCAGTGGCTGGACGTGTTGAATTTGGGAGCTGGGCTCTGGCTGTGCTGAGAGGGAACGTCCGCACAGTGATGTGGCTAGGAAGCTCAGAGCGCCAGGGTTTCTGGTTCTATGGAAGGGCTGCCTAGGGAAGGTGATGGCCAGCAAGAGCTTTCGGTGCTGGCCCCTTGCGTGTGGGAGCAGTGGCTGGACGTGTTGAATTTGGGAGCTGGGCTCTGGCTGTGCTGAGAGGGAACGTCCGCACAGTGATGTGGCTAGGAAGCTCAGAGCGGCAGTGCTTGTGGGGCTGTGGAAGGGCTGCCTAGGGAAGGTGATGGCCAGCAAGAGCTTTCGGTGCTGGCCCCTTGCGTGTGGGAGCAGTGGCTGGACGTGTTGAATTTGGGAGCTGGGCTCTGCTGTGCTGAGAGGGAACGTCCGCACAGTGATGTGGCTAGGAAGCTCAGAGCGGCAGTGCTTGTGGGGCTGTGGAAGGGCTGCCTAGGGAAGGTGATGGCCAGCAAGAGCTTTCGGTGCTGGCCCCTTGCGTGTGGGAGCAGTGGCTGGACGTGTTGAATTTGGGAGCTGGGCTCTGGCTGTGCTGAGAGGGAACGTCCGCACAGTGATGTGGCTAGGAAGCTCAGAGCGCCAGGGTTTCTGGTTCTATGGAAGGGCTGCCTAGGGAAGGTGATGGCCAGCAAGAGCTTTCGGTGCTGGCCCCTTGCGTGTGGGAGCAGTGGCTGGACGTGTTGAATTTGGGAGCTGGGCTCTGGCTGTGCTGAGAGGGAACGTCCGCACAGTGATGTGGCTAGGAAGCTCAGAGCGCCAGGGTTTCTGGTTCTATGGAAGGGCTGCCTAGGGAAGGTGATGGCCAGCAAGAGCTTTCGGTGCTGGCCCCTTGCGTGTGGGAGCAGTGGCTGGACGTGTTGAATTTGGGAGCTGGGCTCTGGCTGTGCTGAGAGGGAACGTCCGCACAGTGATGTGGCTAGGAAGCTCAGAGCGGCAGTGCTTGTGGGGCTGTGGAAGGGCTGCCTAGGGAAGGTGATGGCCAGCAAGAGCTTTCGGTGCTGGCCCCTTGCGTGTGGGAGCAGTGGCTGGACGTGTTGAATTTGGGAGCTGGGCTCTGGCTGTGCTGAGAGGGAACGTCCGCACAGTGATGTGGCTAGGAAGCTCAGAGCGCCAGGGTTTCTGGTTCTATGGAAGGGCTGCCTAGGGAAGGTGATGGCCAGCAAGAGCTTTCGGTGCTGGCCCCTTGCGTGTGGGAGCAGTGGCTGGACGTGTTGAATTTGGGAGCTGGGCTCTGGCTGTGCTGAGAGGGAACGTCCGCACAGTGATGTGGCTAGGAAGCTCAGAGCGGCAGAGTTTCTGGTTCTATGGAAGGGCTGCCTAGGGAAGGTGATGGCCAGCAAGAGCTTTCGGTGCTGGCCCCTTGCGTGTGGGAGCAGTGGCTGGACGTGTTGAATTTGGGAGCTGGGCTCTGGCTGTGCTGAGAGGGAACGTCCGCACAGTGATGTGGCTAGGAAGCTCAGAGCGCCAGGGTTTCTGGTTCTATGGAAGGGCTGCCTAGGGAAGGTGATGGCCAGCAAGAGCTTTCGGTGCTGGCCCCTTGCGTGTGGGAGCAGTGGCTGGACGTGTTGAATTTGGGAGCTGGGCTCTGGCTGTGCTGAGAGGGAACGTCCGCACAGTGATGTGGCTAGGAAGCTCAGAGCGGCAGGGTTTCTGGTTCTATGGAAGGGCTGCCTAGGGAAGGTGATGGCCAGCAAGAGCTTTCGGTGCTGGCCCCTTGCGTGTGGGAGCAGTGGCTGGACGTGTTGAATTTGGGAGCTGGGCTCTGGCTGTGCTGAGAGGGAACGTCCGCACAGTGATGTGGCTAGGAAGCTCAGAGCGGCAGAGTTTCTGGTTCTATGGAAGGGCTGCCTAGGGAAGGTGATGGCCAGCAAGAGCTTTCGGTGCTGGCCCCTTGCGTGTGGGAGCAGTGGCTGGACGTGTTGAATTTGGGAGCTGGGCTCTGGCTGTGCTGAGAGGGAACGTCCGCACAGTGATGTGGCTAGGAAGCTCAGAGCGCCAGGGTTTCTGGTTCTATGGAAGGGCTGCCTAGGGAAGGTGATGGCCAGCAAGAGCTTTCGGTGCTGGCCCCTTGCGTGTGGGAGCAGTGGCTGGGACGTGTTGAATTTGGGAGCTGGGCTCTGGCTGTGCTGAGAGGGAACGTCCGCACAGTGATGTGGCTAGGAAGCTCAGAGCGGCAGTGCTTGTGGGGCTGTGGAAGGGCTGCCTAGGGAAGGTGATGGCCAGCAAGAGCTTTCGGTGCTGGCCCCTTGCGTGTGGGAGCAGTGGCTGGACGTGTTGAATTTGGGAGCTGGGCTCTGGCTGTGCTGAGAGGGAACGTCCGCACAGTGATGTGGCTAGGAAGCTCAGAGCGGCCAGGGTTTCTGGTTCTATGGAAGGGCTGCCTAGGGAAGGTGATGGCCAGCAAGAGCTTTCGGTGCTGGCCCCTTGCGTGTGGGAGCAGTGGCTGGACGTGTTGAATTTGGGAGCTGGGCTCTGGCTGTGCTGAGAGGGAACGTCCGCACAGTGATGTGGCTAGGAAGCTCAGAGCGGCAGTGCTTGTGGGGCTGTGGAAGGGCTGCCTAGGGAAGGTGATGGCCAGCAAGAGCTTCGGTGCTGGCCCCTTGCGTGTGGGAGCAGTGGCTGGACGTGTTGAATTTGGGAGCTGGGCTCTGGCTGTGCTGAGAGGGAACGTCCGCACAGTGATGTGGCTAGGAAGCTCAGAGCGGCAGTGCTTGTGGGGCTGTGGAAGGGCTGCCTAGGGAAGGTGATGGCCAGCAAGAGCTTTCGGTGCTGGCCCCTTGCGTGTGGGAGCAGTGGCTGGACGTGTTGAATTTGGGAGCTGGGCTCTGGCTGTGCTGAGAGGGAACGTCCGCACAGTGATGTGGCTAGGAAGCTCAGAGCGGCCAGGGTTTCTGGTTCTATGGAAGGGCTGCCTAGGGAAGGTGATGGCCAGCAAGAGCTTTCGGTGCTGGCCCCTTGCGTGTGGGAGCAGTGGCTGGACGTGTTGAATTTGGGAGCTGGGCTCTGGCTGTGCTGAGAGGGAACGTCCGCACAGTGATGTGGCTAGGAAGCTCAGAGCGCCAGGGTTTCTGGTTCTATGGAAGGGCTGCCTAGGGAAGGTGATGGCCAGCAAGAGCTTTCGTGCTGGCCCCTTGCGTGTGGGAGCAGTGGCTGGACGTGTTGAATTTGGGAGCTGGGCTCTGGCTGTGCTGAGAGGGAACGTCCGCACAGTGATGTGGCTAGGAAGCTCAGAGCGGCAGTGCTTGTGGGGCTGTGGAAGGGCTGCCTAGGGAAGGTGATGGCCAGCAAGAGCTTTCGGTGCTGGCCCCTTGCGTGTGGGAGCAGTGGCTGGACGTGTTGAATTTGGGAGCTGGGCTCTGGCTGTGCTGAGAGGGAACGTCCGCACAGTGATGTGGCTAGGAAGCTCAGAGCGCCAGGGTTTCTGGTTCTATGGAAGGGCTGCCTAGGGAAGGTGATGGCCAGCAAGAGCTTTCGGTGCTGGCCCCTTGCGTGTGGGAGCAGTGGCTGGACGTGTTGAATTTGGGAGCTGGGCTCTGGCTGTGCTGAGAGGGAACGTCCGCACAGTGATGTGGCTAGGAAGCTCAGAGCGGCAGAGTTTCTGGTTCTATGGAAGGGCTGCCTAGGGAAGGTGATGGCCAGCAAGAGCTTTCGGTGCTGGCCCCTTGCGTGTGGGAGCAGTGGCTGGACGTGTTGAATTTGGGAGCTGGGCTCTGGCTGTGCTGAGAGGGAACGTCCGCACAGTGATGTGGCTAGGAAGCTCAGAGCGGCCAGGGTTTCTGGTTCTATGGAAGGGCTGCCTAGGGAAGGTGATGGCCAGCAAGAGCTTTCGGTGCTGGCCCCTTGCGTGTGGGAGCAGTGGCTGGACGTGTTGAATTTGGGAGCTGGGCTCTGGCTGTGCTGAGAGGGAACGTCCGCACAGTGATGTGGCTAGGAAGCTCAGAGCGGCCAGGGTTTCTGGTTCTATGGAAGGGCTGCCTAGGGAAGGTGATGGCCAGCAAGAGCTTTCGGTGCTGGCCCCTTGCGTGTGGGAGCAGTGGCTGGACGTGTTGAATTTGGGAGCTGGGCTCTGGCTGTGCTGAGAGGGAACGTCCGCACAGTGATGTGGCTAGGAAGCTCAGAGCGGCAGTGCTTGTGGGGCTGTGGAAGGGCTGCCTAGGGAAGGTGATGGCCAGCAAGAGCTTTCGGTGCTGGCCCCTTGCGTGTGGGAGCAGTGGCTGGACGTGTTGAATTTGGGAGCTGGGCTCTGGCTGTGCTGAGAGGGAACGTCCGCACAGTGATGTGGCTAGGAAGCTCAGAGCGCCAGGGTTTCTGGTTCTATGGAAGGGCTGCCTAGGGAAGGTGATGGCCAGCAAGAGCTTTCGGTGCTGGCCCCTTGCGTGTGGGAGCAGTGGCTGGACGTGTTGAATTTGGGAGCTGGGCTCTGGCTGTGCTGAGAGGGAACGTCCGCACAGTGATGTGGCTAGGAAGCTCAGAGCGCCAGGGTTTCTGGTTCTATGGAAGGGCTGCCTAGGGAAGGTGATGGCCAGCAAGAGCTTTCGGTGCTGGCCCCTTGCGTGTGGGAGCAGTGGCTGGACGTGTTGAATTTGGGAGCTGGGCTCTGGCTGTGCTGAGAGGGAACGTCCGCACAGTGATGTGGCTAGGAAGCTCAGAGCGGCAGTGCTTGTGGGGCTGTGGAAGGGCTGCCTAGGGAAGGTGATGGCCAGCAAGAGCTTTCGGTGCTGGCCCCTTGCGTGTGGGAGCAGTGGCTGGACGTGTTGAATTTGGGAGCTGGGCTCTGGCTGTGCTGAGAGGGAACGTCCGCACAGTGATGTGGCTAGGAAGCTCAGAGCGGCAGTGTTTCTGGTGCTATGGAAGGGCTGCCTAGGGAAGGTGATGGCCAGCAAGAGCTTTCGGTGCTGGCCCCTTGCGTGTGGGAGCAGTGGCTGGACGTGTTGAATTTGGGAGCTGGGCTCTGGCTGTGCTGAGAGGGAACGTCCGCACAGTGATGTGGCTAGGAAGCTCAGAGCGCCAGGGTTTCTGGTTCTATGGAAGGGCTGCCTAGGGAAGGTGATGGCCAGCAAGAGCTTTCGGTGCTGGCCCCTTGCGTGTGGGAGCAGTGGCTGGACGTGTTGAATTTGGGAGCTGGGCTCTGGCTGTGCTGAGAGGGAACGTCCGCACAGTGATGTGGCTAGGAAGCTCAGAGCGCCAGGGCTTCCGGGTCTATGGAAGGGCTGCCTAGGGAAGGTGATGGCCAGCAAGAGCTTTCGGTGCTGGCCCCTTGCGTGTGGGAGCAGTGGCTGGACGTGTTGAATTTGGGAGCTGGGCTCTGGCTGTGCTGAGAGGGAACGTCCGCACAGTGATGTGGCTAGGAAGCTCAGAGCGGCAGTGCTTGTGGGGCTGTGGAAGGGCTGCCTAGGGAAGGTGATGGCCAGCAAGAGCTTTCAGTGCTGGCCCCTTGCGTGTGGGAGCAGTGGCTGGACGTGTTGAATTTGGGAGCTGGGCTCTGGCTGTGCTGAGAGGGAACGTCCGCACAGTGATGTGGCTAGGAAGCTCAGAGCGGCAGTGCTTGTGGGGCTGTGGAAGGGCTGCCTAGGGAAGGTGATGGCCAGCAAGAGCTTTCGGTGCTGGCCCCTTGCGTGTGGGAGCAGTGGCTGGACGTGTTGAATTTGGGAGCTGGGCTCTGGCTGTGCTGAGAGGGAACGTCCGCACAGTGATGTGGCTAGGAAGCTCAGAGCGGCAGGGGTTGCTGGGTCTATGGAAGGGCTGCCTAGGGAAGGTGATGGCCAGCAAGAGCTTTCGGTGCTGGCCCCTTGCGTAGCAGTGGCTGGACGTGTTGAATTTGGGAGCTGGGCTCTGGCTGTGCTGAGAGGGAACGTCCGCACAGTGATGTGGCTAGGAAGCTCAGAGCGCCAGGGTTTCTGGTTCTATGGAAGGGCTGCCTAGGGAAGGTGATGGCCAGCAAGAGCTTTCGGTGCTGGCCCCTTGCGTGTGGGAGCAGTGGCTGGACATGTTGAATTTGGGAGCTGGGCTCTGGCTGTGCTGAGAGGGAACGTCCGCACAGTGATGTGGCTAGGAAGCTCAGAGCGGCAGTGCTTGTGGGGCTGTGGAAGGGCTGCC